>NW_027362785.1:8085949-8224227 GCF_046119375.1 Phyllobates terribilis
GAGTGTATATATACAGAAGAGGTAGTGTGCAGTGTATATATACAGAAGAGGTGGTGTGCAGAGTGTATATATACAGAAGAGGTAGTGTGCAGAGTGTATATATACAGAAGAGGTAGTGTGCAGAGTGTGTATATACAGAAGAGGTAGTGTGCAGAGTGTATATATACAGAAGAGGTAGTGTGCAGAGTGTGTATATACAGAAGAGGTACTGTGCAGAGTGTATATATACAGAAGAGGTAGTGTGCAGAGTGTATATATACAGAAGAGGTAGTGTGCAGAGTGTATATATACAGAAGAGGTAGTGTGCAGTGTATATATACAGAAGAGGTAGTGTGCAGAGTGTATATATACAGAAGAGGTAGTGTGCAGAGTGTATATATACAGAAGAGGTAGTGTGCAGAGTGTATATATACAGAAGAGGTGGTGTGCAGAGTGTATATATACAGAAGAGGTGGTGTGCAGAGTGTATATATACAGAAGAGGTAGTGTGCAGTGTATATATACAGAAGAGGTGGTGTGCAGAGTGTATATATACAGAAGAGGTAGTGTGCAGAGTGTATATATACAGAAGAGGTGGTGTGCAGAGTGTATATATACAGAAGAGGTGGTGTGCAGAGTGTATATATACAGAAGAGGTAGTGTGCAGAGTGTATATATACAGAAGAGGTAGTGTGCAGAGTGTATATACAGAAGAGGTGGTGTGCAGAGTGTATATATACAGAAGAGGTGGTGTGCAGAGTGTATATATACAGAAGAGGTAGTGTGCAGAGTGTATATATACAGAAGAGGTAGTGTGCAGAGTGTATATATACAGAAGAGGTAGTGTGCAGAGTGTATATATACAGAAGAGGTAGTGTGCAGAGTGTATATATACAGAAGAGGTAGTGTGCAGAGTGTATATATACAGAAGAGGTAGTGTGCAGAGTGTATATATACAGAAGAGGTAGTGTGCAGAGTGTGTATATACAGAAGAGGTAGTGTGCAGAGTGTATATATACAGAAGAGGTGGTGTGCAGAGTGTATATATACAGAAGAGGTGGTGTGCAGAGTGTATATATACAGAAGAGGTAGTGTGCAGAGTGTATATATACAGAAGAGGTAGTGTGCAGTGTATATATACAGAAGAGGTAGTGTGCAGAGTGTATATATACAGAAGAGGTAGTGTGCAGAGTGTATATATACAGAAGAGGTAGTGTGCAGAGTGTATATATACAGAAGAGGTAGTGTGCAGAGTGTATATATACAGAAGAGGTAGTGTGCAGAGTGTGTATATACAGAAGAGGTAGTGCGCAGAGTGTATATATACAGAAGAGGTAGTGCGCAGAGTGTATATATACAGAAGAGGTGGTGTGCAGAGTGTATATATACAGAAGAGGTGGTGTGCAGAGTGTGTATATACAGAAGAGGTAGTGTGCAGAGTGTATATATACAGAAGAGGTAGTGTGCAGTGTATATATACAGAAGAGGTAGTGTGCAGAGTGTATATATACAGAAGAGGTGGTGCGCAGAGTGTATATATACAGAAGAGGTGGTGCGCAGAGTGTATATATACAGAAGAGGTAGTGCGCAGAGTGTATATATACAGAAGAGGTAGTGTGCAGAGTGTATATATACAGAAGAGGTAGTGTGCAGAGTGTATATATACAGAAGAGGTAGTGTGCAGAGTGTATATATACAGAAGAGGTAGTGTGCAGAGTGTATATATACAGAAGAGGTGGTGTGCAGAGTGTATATATACAGAAGAGGTAGTGTGCAGAGTGTATATATACAGAAGAGGTGGTGTGCAGAGTGTGTATATACAGAAGAGGTAGTGCGCAGAGTGTATATATACAGAAGAGGTAGTGCGCAGAGTGTATATATACAGAAGAGGTGGTGTGCAGAGTGTATATATACAGAAGAGGTAGTGTGCAGAGTGTATATATACAGAAGAGGTAGTGTGCAGAGTGTATATATACAGAAGAGGTGGTGTGCAGAGTGTATATATACAGAAGAGGTAGTGCGCAGAGTGTATATATACAGAAGAGGTGGTGTGCAGAGTGTATATATACAGAAGAGGTAGTGTGCAGAGTGTATATATACAGAAGAGGTGGTGTGCAGAGTGTGTATATACAGAAGAGGTAGTGTGCAGAGTGTATATATACAGAAGAGGTAGTGTGCAGTGTATATATACAGAAGAGGTAGTGTGCAGAGTGTATATATACAGAAGAGGTAGTGTGCAGAGTGTATATATACAGAAGAGGTAGTGTGCAGAGTGTATATATACAGAAGAGGTAGTGTGCAGAGTGTATATATACAGAAGAGGTAGTGTGCAGAGTGTATATATACAGAAGAGGTAGTGTGCAGAGTGTATATACAGAAGAGGTAGTGTGCAGAGTGTATATATACAGAAGAGGTAGTGTGCAGAGTGTATATATACAGAAGAGGTAGTGTGCAGAGTGTATATATACAGAAGAGGTAGTGTGCAGAGTGTATATATACAGAAGAGGTAGTGCGCAGAGTGTATATATACAGAAGAGGTAGTGTGCAGAGTGTATATATACAGAAGAGGTAGTGTGCAGAGTGTATATATACAGAAGAGGTAGTGCGCAGAGTGTATATATACAGAAGAGGTAGTGCGCAGAGTGTATATATACAGAAGAGGTGGTGCGCAGAGTGTATATATACAGAAGAGGTGGTGCGCAGAGTGTATATATACAGAAGAGGTAGTGCGCAGAGTGTATATATACAGAAGAGGTAGTGTGCAGAGTGTATATATACAGAAGAGGTGGTGTGCAGAGTGTATATATACAGAAGAGGTAGTGTGCAGAGTGTATATATACAGAAGAGGTAGTGTGCAGAGTGTATATATACAGAAGAGGTAGTGCGCAGAGTGTATATATACAGAAGAGGTGGTGCGCAGAGTGTATATATACAGAAGAGGTGGTGCGCAGAGTGTATATATACAGAAGAGGTAGTGCGCAGAGTGTATATATACAGAAGAGGTGGTGCGCAGAGTGTATATATACAGAAGAGGTGGTGTGCAGAGTGTATATATACAGAAGAGGTGGTGTGCAGAGAGTATATATACAGAAGAGGTAGTGTGCAGAGTGTATATATACAGAAGAGGTAGTGTGCAGAGTGTATATATACAGAAGAGGTAGTGTGCAGAGTGTATATATACAGAAGAGGTAGTGTGCAGAGTGTATATATACAGAAGAGGTAGTGTGCAGAGTGTATATATACAGAAGAGGTAGTGTGCAGAGTGTATATACAGAAGAGGTAGTGTGCAGAGTGTATATATACAGAAGAGGTAGTGTGCAGAGTGTATATATACAGAAGAGGTAGTGTGCAGAGTGTATATATACAGAAGAGGTAGTGTGCAGAGTGTATATATACAGAAGAGGTAGTGTGCAGAGTGTATATACAGAAGAGGTAGTGTGCAGAGTGTATATATACAGAAGAGGTAGTGTGCAGAGTGTATATATACAGAAGAGGTAGTGTGCAGAGTGTATATATACAGAAGAGGTGGTGTGCAGAGTGTATATATACAGAAGAGGTAGTGTGCAGAGTGTATATATACAGAAGAGGTAGTGTGCAGAGTGTATATATACAGAAGAGGTGGTGTGCAGAGTGTATATATACAGAAGAGGTGGTGTGCAGAGTGTATATATACAGAAGAGGTGGTGTGCAGAGTGTATATATACAGAAGAGGTAGTGTGCAGAGTGTATATATACAGAAGAGGTAGTGTGCAGAGTGTATATATACAGAAGAGGTAGTGCGCAGAGTGTATATATACAGAAGAGGTGGTGCGCAGAGTGTATATATACAGAAGAGGTGGTGCGCAGAGTGTATATATACAGAAGAGGTGGTGCGCAGAGGGTATATATACAGAAGAGGTGGTGCGCAGAGGGTATATATACAGAAGAGGTGGTGCGCAGAGGGTATATATACAGAAGAGGTAGTGCGCAGAGTGTATATATACAGAAGAGGTGGTGCGCAGAGTGTATATATACAGAAGAGGTAGTGTGCAGAGGGTATATATACAGAAGAGGTAGTGTGCAGAGGGTATATATACAGAAGAGGTAGTGTGCAGAGGGTATATATACAGAAGAGGTAGTGTGCAGAGTGTATATATACAGAAGAGGTGGTGTGCAGAGTGTATATATACAGAAGAGGTGGTGTGCAGAGTGTATATATACAGAAGAGGTAGTGTGCAGAGTGTATATATACAGAAGAGGTAGTGTGCAGAGTGTATATATACAGAAGAGGTAGTGTGCAGAGTGTATATATACAGAAGAGGTAGTGTGCAGAGTGTATATATACAGAAGAGGTAGTGTGCAGAGTGTATATATACAGAAGAGGTAGTGTGCAGAGTGTATATATACAGAAGAGGTAGTGTGCAGAGTGTATATATACAGAAGAGGTAGTGTGCAGAGTGTATATATACAGAAGAGGTAGTGTGCAGAGTGTATATATACAGAAGAGGTAGTGTGCAGAGTGTATATATACAGAAGAGGTAGTGCGCAGAGTGTATATATACAGAAGAGGTGGTGCGCAGAGTGTATATATACAGAAGAGGTGGTGCGCAGAGTGTATATATACAGAAGAGGTGGTGCGCAGAGTGTATATATACAGAAGAGGTAGTGCGCAGAGTGTATATATACAGAAGAGGTAGTGCGCAGAGTGTATATATACAGAAGAGGTAGTGCGCAGAGTGTATATATACAGAAGAGGTAGTGCGCAGAGTGTATATATACAGAAGAGGTGGTGCGCAGAGTGTATATATACAGAAGAGGTAGTGTGCAGAGTGTATATATACAGAAGAGGTAGTGTGCAGAGTGTATATATACAGAAGAGGTGGTGTGCAGAGTGTATATATACAGAAGAGGTAGTGTGCAGAGTGTGTATATACAGAAGAGGTGGTGTGCAGAGTGTGTATATACAGAAGAGGTAGTGTGCAGAGTGTATATATACAGAAGAGGTAGTGTGCAGAGTGTATATATACAGAAGAGGTAGTGTGCAGAGTGTATATATACAGAAGAGGTAGTGTGCAGAGTGTATATATACAGAAGAGGTAGTGTGCAGAGTGTATATATACAGAAGAGGTAGTGTGCAGAGTGTATATATACAGAAGAGGTACTGTGCAGAGTGTATATATACAGAAGAGGTGGTGTGCAGAGTGTATATATACAGAAGAGGTAGTGTGCAGAGTGTATATATACAGAAGAGGTAGTGTGCAGAGTGTATATATACAGAAGAGGTAGTGTGCAGAGTGTATATATACAGAAGAGGTGGTGTGCAGAGTGTATATATACAGAAGAGGTGGTGTGCAGAGTGTATATATACAGAAGAGGTAGTGTGCAGAGTGTGTATATACAGAAGAGGTAGTGTGCAGAGTGTATATATACAGAAGAGGTAGTGTGCAGAGTGTATATATACAGAAGAGGTGGTGTGCAGAGTGTATATATACAGAAGAGGTAGTGTGCAGAGTGTGTATATACAGAAGAGGTAGTGTGCAGAGTGTATATATACAGAAGAGGTGGTGTGCAGAGTGTATATACAGAAGAGGTGGTGTGCAGAGTGTATATATACAGAAGAGGTAGTGTGCAGAGTGTATATATACAGAAGAGGTAGTGTGCAGAGTGTATATACAGAAGAGGTAGTGTGCAGAGTGTATATATACAGAAGAGGTAGTGTGCAGAGTGTATATATACAGAAGAGGTAGTGTGCAGAGTGTATATATACAGGAGGAGTGGTACTGTGCAGTGTATATATACAGAAGAGGTGGTGCGCAGAGTGTATATATACAGAAGAGGTAGTGCGCAGAGTGTATATATACAGAAGAGGTAGTGTGCAGAGTGTATATATACAGAAGAGGTAGTGTGCAGAGTGTATATATACAGAAGAGGTAGTGTGCAGAGTGTATATATACAGAAGAGGTAGTGTGCAGAGTGTATATATACAGAAGAGGTGGTGTGCAGAGTGTATATACAGAAGAGGTGGTGTGCAGAGTGTATATATACAGAAGAGGTGGTGTGCAGAGTGTATATATACAGAAGAGGTAGTGTGCAGAGTGTATATATACAGAAGAGGTAGTGTGCAGAGTGTATATATACAGAAGAGGTGGTGTGCAGAGTGTATATATACAGAAGAGGTAGTGTGCAGAGTGTGTATATACAGAAGAGGTAGTGTGCAGAGTGTATATATACAGAAGAGGTAGTGTGCAGAGTGTATATATACAGAAGAGGTGGTGTGCAGAGTGTATATATACAGAAGAGGTAGTGTGCAGAGTGTGTATATACAGAAGAGGTAGTGTGCAGAGTGTATATATACAGAAGAGGTGGTGTGCAGAGTGTATATACAGAAGAGGTAGTGTGCAGAGTGTATATATACAGAAGAGGTGGTGTGCAGTGTGTATATATACAGAAGAGGTGGTGTGCAGAGTGTATATACAGAAGAGGTAGTGTGCAGAGTGTATATATACAGAAGAGGTAGTGTGCAGAGTGTGTATATACAGAAGAGGTGGTGTGCAGAGTGTATATATACAGAAGAGGTGGTGTGCAGAGTGTATATATACAGAAGAGGTAGTGTGCAGAGTGTATATATACAGAAGAGGTAGTGTGCAGAGTGTATATATACAGAAGAGGTGGTGTGCAGAGTGTATATACAGAAGAGGTAGTGTGCAGAGTGTATATATACAGAAGAGGTAGTGTGCAGAGTGTATATATACAGAAGAGGTAGTGTGCAGAGTGTATATATACAGAAGAGGTAGTGTGCAGAGTGTATATATACAGAAGAGGTAGTGTGCAGAGTGTATATATACAGGACAGGAGGAGTGGTACTGTGCAGTGTATATATACAGGACAGGAGGAGTGGTACTGTGCAATGTATATATACAGAAGGAGTGGTACTGTGCAGAGTGTATATATACAGGACAGGAGGAGTGGTACTGTGCAGTGTATATATACAGGACAGGAGGAGTGGTACTGTGCAGTGTATATATACAGGACAGGAGGAGTGGTACTGTGCAGTGTATATATACAGGACAGGAGGAGTGGTACTGTGCAGTGTATATATACAGGACAGGAGGAGTGGTACTGTGCAGTGTATATATACAGGAGGAGTGGTACTGTGCAGTGTATATATACAGGACAGGAGGAGTGGTACTGTGCAGTGTATATATACAGGAGGAGTGGTACTGTGCAGTGTATATATACAGGAGGAGTGGTACTGTGCAGTGTATATATACAGGACAGGAGGAGTGGTACTGTGCAGTGTATATATACAGGACAGGAGGAGGGGTACTGTGCAGTGTATATATACAGGAGGAGTGGTACTGTGCAGTGTATATATACAGGACAGGAGGAGTGGTACTGTGCAGTGTATATATACAGGACAGGAGGAGTGGTACTGTGCAGTGTATATACACAGGACAGGAGGAGTGGTACTGTGCAGTGTATATATACAGGAGGAGTGGTGCTGTGCAGTGTATATATACAGGACAGGAGGAGTGGTACTGTGCAGTGTATATATACAGGAAGAGTGGTACTGTGCAGTGTATATATACAGGAGGAGTGGTACTGTGCAGTGTATATATACAGGAGGAGTGGTACTGTGCAGTGTATATATACAGGACAGGAGGAGTGGTACTGTGCAGTGTATATATACAGGACAGGAGGAGTGGTACTGTGCAGTGTATATATACAGGACAGGAGGAGTGGTACTGTGCAGTGTATATATACAGGAGGAGTGGTACTGTGCAGTGTATATATACAGGAGGAGCGGTACTGTGCAGTGTATATATACAGGAGGAGTGGTACTGTGCAGTGTATATATACAGGACAGGAGGAGTGGTACTGTGCAGTGTATATATACAGGACAGGAGGAGTGGTACTGTGCAGTGTATATATACAGGACAGGAGGAGTGGTACTGTGCAGTGTATATATACAGGACAGGAGGAGTGGTACTGTGCAGTGTATATATACAGGAGGAGTGGTACTGTGCAGTGTATATATACAGGACAGGAGGAGTGGTACTGTGCAGTGTATATATACAGGACAGGAGGAGTGGTACTGTGCAGTGTATATATACAGGAGGAGTGGTACTGTGCAGTGTATATATACAGGAGGAGTGGTACTGTGCAGTGTATATATACAGGACAGGAGGAGTGGTGCTGTGCAGTGTATATATACAGGAGGAGTGGTGCTGTGCAGTGTATATATACAGGAGGAGTGGTGCTGTGCAGTGTATATATACAGGAGGAGTGGTGCTGTGCAGTGTATATATACAGGACAGGAGGAGTGGTACTGTGCAGTGTATATATACAGGAAGAGTGGTACTGTGCAGTGTATATATACAGGAGGAGTGGTACTGTGCAGTGTATATATACAGGAGGAGCTGTACTGTGCAGTGTATATATACAGGACAGGAGGAGTGGTACTGTGCAGTGTATATATACAGGAAGAGTGGTACTGTGCAGTGTATATATACAGGAGGAGTGGTACTGTGCAGTGTATATATACAGGACAGGAGGAGTGGTACTGTGCAGTGTATATATACAGGAGGAGTGGTACTGTGCAGTGTATATATACAGGACAGGAGGAGTGGTACTGTGCAGTGTATATATACAGGAAGAGTGGTACTGTGCAGTGTATATATACAGGAGGAGTGGTACTGTGCAGTGTATATATACAGGACAGGAGGAGTGGTACTGTGCAGTGTATATATACAGGACAGGAGGAGTGGTGCTGTGCAGTGTATATATACAGGAGGAGTGGTACTGTGCAGTGTATATATACAGGACAAGAGGAGTGGTGCTGTGCAGTATATATATACAGGAGGAGCGGTACTGTGCAGTGTATATATACAGGAGGAGTGGTACTGTGCAGTGTATATATACAGGACAGGAGTAGTGGTACTGTGCAGTATATATATACAGGAGGAGCGGTACTGTGCAGTGTATATATACAGGAGGAGTGGTACTGTGCAGTGTATATATACAGGACAGGAGGAGTGGTACTGTGCAGTGTATATATACAGGACAGGAGGAGTGGTACTGTGCAGTGTATATATACAGGAGGAGTGGTACTGTGCAGTGTATATATACAGGAGGAGTGGTACTATGCAGTGTATATATACAGGACAGGAGGAGTGGTACTGTGCAGTGTATATATACAGGACAGGAGGAGTGGTACTGTGCAGTGTATATATACAGGACAGGAGAAGTGGTACTGTGCAGTGTATATATACAGGACAGGAGAAGTGGTACTGTGCAGTGTATATATACAGGAGGAGTGGTACTGTGCAGTGTATATATACAGGACAGGAGGAGTGGTACTGTGCAGTGTATATATACAGGAGGAGTGGTACTGTGCAGTGTATATATACAGGAGGAGTGGTACTGTGCAGTGTATATATACAGGAGGAGTGGTACTGTGCAGTGTATATATACAGGAGGAGTGGTACTGCGCAGTGTATATATACAGGAGGAGTGGTACTGTGCAGTGTATATATACAGGAGGAGTGGTACTGCGCAGTGTATATATACAGGAGGAGTGGTACTGTGCAGTGTATATATACATGAGGAGTGGTGCTGTGCAGTGTATAT
This sequence comes from Phyllobates terribilis, assembly GCF_046119375.1. Classification (NCBI taxonomy): domain Eukaryota; kingdom Metazoa; phylum Chordata; class Amphibia; order Anura; family Dendrobatidae; genus Phyllobates; species Phyllobates terribilis. The sequence goes on from NW_027362785.1 coordinate 8,095,538, forward strand.
ATACAGGACAGGAGAAGTGGTGCTGTGCAGTGTATATATACAGGACAGGAGAAGTGGTACTGTGCAGTGTATATATACAGGACAGGAGAAGTGGTACTGTGCAGTGTATATATACAGGAGGAGTGGTACTGTGCATTGTATATATACAGGAGGAGTGGTACTGTGCAGTGTATATATACAGGACAGGAGGAGTGGTACTGTGCAGTTTATATATACAGGACAGGAGGAGTGGTACTGTGCGGTGTATATATACAGGACAGGAGGAGTGGTACTGTGCAGTGTATATATACAGGACAGGAGGAGTAGTACTGTGCAGTGTATATATACAGGACAGGAGGAGTGGTACTGTGCAGTGTATATATACAGGAGGAGTGGTACTGTGCAGTGTATATATACAGGACAGGAGGAGTGGTACTGTGCAGTGTATATATACAGGACAGGAGGAGTGGTGCTGTGCAGTGTATCTATACAGGAGGAGTGGTACTGTGCAGTGTATATATACAGGTGGAGCTGTACTGTGCAGTGTATATATACAGGACAGGAGGAGTGGTACTGTGCAGTGTATATATACAGGACAGGAGGAGTGGTACTGTGCAGTGTATATATACAGGAGGAGTGGTACTGTGCAGTGTATATATACAGGACAGGAGGAGTGGTACTGTGCAGTGTATATATACAGGAGGAGTGGTACTGTGCAGTGTATATATACAGGACAGGAGGAGTGGTACTGTGCAGTGTATATATACAGGACAGGAGGAGCTGTACTGTGCAGTGTATATATACAGGAGGAGTGGCACTGTACAGTGTATATATACAGGAGGAGTGGTACTGTACAGTGTATATATACAGGACAGGAGGAGTGGTACTGTACAGTGTATATATACAGGAGGAGTGGTACTGTGCAGTGTATATATACAGGACAGGAGGAGTGGTACTGTGCAGTGTATATATACAGGACAGGAGGAGTGGTACTGTGCAGTGTATATATACAGGACAGGAGGAGTGGTACTGTGCAGTGTATATATACAGGAGGAGTGGTACTGTGCAGTGTATATATACAGGACAGGAGGAGTGGTACTGTGCAGTGTATATATACAGGACAGGAGGAGTGGTACTGTGCAGTGTATATATACAGGAGGAGTGGTGCTGTGCAGTGTATATATACAGGACAGGAGGAGTGGTACTGTGCAGTGTATATATACAGGACAGGAGGAGTGGTACTGTGCAGTGTATATATACAGGACAGGAGGAGTGGTACTGTGCAGTGTATATATACAGGACAGGAGGAGTGGTACTGTACAGTGTATATATACAGGACAGGAGGAGTGGTACTGTACAGTGTATATATACAGGACAGGAGGAGTGGTACTGTACAGTGTATATATACAGGACAGGAGGAGTGGTACTGTGCAGTGTATATATACAGGACAGGAGGAGTGGTACTGTGCAGTGTATATATACAGGAGGAGTGGTACTGTGCAGTGTATATATACAGGAGGAGTGGTACTGTGCAGTGTATATATACAGGAGGAGTGGTACTGTGCAGTGTATATATACAGGACAGGAGGAGTGGTACTGTGCAGTGTATATATACAGGACAGGAGGAGTGGTACTGTGCAGTGTATATATACAGGACAGGAGGAGTGGTGCTGTGCAGTGTATATATACAGGACAGGAGGAGTGGTACTGTGCAGTGTATATATACAGGAGGAGTGGTACTGTGCAGTGTATATATACAGGACAGGAGGAGTGGTACTGTGCAGTGTATATATACAGGAGGAGTGGTACTGTGCAGTGTATATATACAGAACAGGAGGAGTGGTACTGTGCAGTGTATATATACAGGACAGGAGGAGTGGTACTGTGCAGTGTATATATACAGGAGGAGTGGTACTGTGCAGTGTATATATACAGGAGGAGTGGTACTGTGCAGTGTATATATACAGGACAGGAGGAGTGGTACTGTGCAGTGTATATATACAGGACAGGAGGAGTGGTACTGTGCAGTGTATATATACAGAACAGGAGGAGTGGTACTGTGCAGTGTATATATACAGGAGGAGCGGTACTGTGCAGTGTATATATACAGGAGGAGTGGTACTGTGCAGTGTATATATACAGGACAGGAGGAGTGGTACTGTGCAGTGTATATATACAGGACAGGAGGAGTGGTACTGTGCAGTGTATATATACAGGACAGGAGGAGTGGTACTGTGCAGTGTATATATACAGGAAGAGCGGTACTGTGCAGTGTATATATACAGGACAGGAGGAGTGGTACTGTGCAGTGTATATATACAGGACAGGAGGAGTGGTACTGTGCAGTGTATATATACAGGACAGGAGGAGTGGTACTGTGCAGTGTATATATACAGGACAGGAGGAGTGGTACTGTGCAGTGTATATATACAGGACAGGAGGAGTGGTACTGTGCAGTGTATATATACAGGACAGGAGGAGTGGTACTGTGCAGTGTATATATACAGGACAGGAGGAGTGGTACTGTGCAGTGTATATATACAGGACAGGAGAAGGGGTGCTGTGCAGTGTATATATACAGGACAGGAGGAGTGGTACTGTGCAGTGTATATATACAGGAGGAGTGGTACTGTGCAGTGTATATATACAGGACAGGAGGAGTGGTACTGTGCAGTGTATATATACAGGACAGGAGGAGTGGTACTGTGCAGTGTATATATACAGGACAGGAGGAGTGGTACTGTGCAGTGTGTATATACAGGAGGAGTGGTACTGTGCAGTGTATATATACAGGACAGGAGGAGTGGTACTGTGCAGTGTATATATACAGGACAGGAGGAGTGGTACTGTGCAGTGTATATATACAGGACAGGAGGAGTGGTACTGTGCAGTGTGTATATACAGGAGGAGTGGTACTGTGCAGTGTATATATACAGGAGGAGTGGTACTGGGCAGTGTATATATACAGGACAGGAGGAGTGGTACTGTGCAGTGTATATATACAGGACAGGAGGAGTGGTACTGTGCAGTGTATATATACAGGAGTAGTGGCACTGTGCAGTGTATATATACAGGAGGAGTGGTACTGTGCAGTGTATATATACAGGAGGAGTGGTACTGTGCAGTGTATATATACAGGAGGAGTGGTACTGTGCAGTGTATATATACAGGAGGAGTTGTACTGTGCAGTGTATATATACAGGACAGGAGGAGTGGTACTGTGCAGTGTATATATACAGGAGGAGTGGTACTGTGCAGTGTATATATACAGGACAGGAGGAGTGGTACTGTGCAGTGTATATATACAGGAGGAGTGGTACTGTGCAGTGTATATATACAGGAGGAGTGGTACTGTGCAGTGTATGTATACAGGAGGAGTGGTACTGTGCAGTGTATATATACAGGACAGGAGGAGTGGTACTGTGCAGTGTGTATATATACAGGAGGAGTGGTACTGTGCAGTGTATATATACAGAAGAGGTAGTGCGCAGAGTGTATATATACAGAAGAGGTGGTGTGCAGTGTGTATATATACAGGAGGAGTGGTACTGTGCAGTGTATATATACAGAAGAGGTGGTGCGCAGAGTGTATATATACAGAAGAGGTAGTGTGCAGAGTGTATATATACAGAAGAGGTGGTGTGCAGAGTGTATATATACAGAAGAGGTAGTGTGCAGAGTGTATATACAGAAGAGGTAGTGTGCAGAGTGTATATATACAGAAGAGGTAGTGTGCAGAGTGTATATATACAGAAGAGGTGGTGTGCAGAGTGTATATATACAGAAGAGGTAGTGTGCAGAGTGTGTATATACAGAAGAGGTAGTGTGCAGAGTGTATATATACAGAAGAGGTAGTGTGCAGTGTATATATACAGAAGAGGTAGTGTGCAGAGTGTATATATACAGAAGAGGTGGTGTGCAGAGTGTATATATACAGAAGAGGTAGTGCGCAGAGTGTATATATACAGAAGAGGTGGTGCGCAGAGTGTATATATACAGAAGAGGTAGTGTGCAGAGTGTATATATACAGAAGAGGTGGTGTGCAGAGTGTATATATACAGAAGAGGTAGTGTGCAGAGTGTGTATATACAGAAGAGGTAGTGTGCAGAGTGTATATATACAGAAGAGGTAGTGTGCAGAGTGTATATATACAGAAGAGGTAGTGTGCAGAGTGTATATATACAGAAGAGGTAGTGTGCAGAGTGTATATATACAGAAGAGGTAGTGTGCAGAGTGTATATATACAGAAGAGGTAGTGTGCAGAGTGTATATATACAGAAGAGGTAGTGTGCAGAGTGTATATATACAGAAGAGGTAGTGTGCAGAGTGTATATATACAGAAGAGGTAGTGTGCAGAGTGTGTATATACAGAAGAGGTAGTGTGCAGAGTGTATATATACAGAAGAGGTAGTGTGCAGAGTGTATATATACAGAAGAGGTAGTGTGCAGAGTGTATATATACAGAAGAGGTAGTGTGCAGAGTGTATATATACAGAAGAGGTAGTGTGCAGAGTGTATATATACAGAAGAGGTAGTGTGCAGAGTGTATATATACAGAAGAGGTAGTGTGCAGAGTGTATATATACAGAAGAGGTAGTGTGCAGAGTGTATATATACAGAAGAGGTAGTGCGCAGAGTGTGTATATACAGAAGAGGTAGTGCGCAGAGTGTATATATACAGAAGAGGTAGTGTGCAGAGTGTATATATACAGAAGAGGTAGTGTGCAGAGTGTATATATACAGAAGAGGTAGTGTGCAGAGTGTATATATACAGAAGAGGTAGTGTGCAGAGTGTATATATACAGAAGAGGTAGTGTGCAGAGTGTATATATACAGAAGAGGTAGTGTGCAGAGTGTATATATACAGAAGAGGTGGTGTGCAGAGTGTATATATACAGAAGAGGTAGTGCGCAGAGTGTATATATACAGAAGAGGTAGTGCGCAGAGTGTATATATACAGAAGAGGTACTGTGCAGAGTGTATATATACAGAAGAGGTGGTGTGCAGAGTGTATATATACAGAAGAGGTAGTGTGCAGAGTGTATATATACAGAAGAGGTAGTGTGCAGAGTGTATATATACAGAAGAGGTAGTGTGCAGAGTGTATATACAGAAGAGGTAGTGTGCAGAGTGTATATATACAGAAGAGGTAGTGTGCAGAGTGTATATATACAGAAGAGGTAGTGTGCAATGTATATATACAGAAGGAGTGGTACTGTGCAGAGTGTATATATACAGGACAGGAGGAGTGGTACTGTGCAGTGTATATATACAGGACAGGAGGAGTGGTACTGTGCAGTGTATATATACAGGACAGGAGGAGTGGTACTGTGCAGTGTATATATACAGGACAGGAGGAGTGGTACTGTGCAGTGTATATATACAGGAGGAGTGGTACTGTGCAGTGTATATATACAGGAGGAGTGGTACTGTGCAGTGTATATATACAGGACAGGAGGAGTGGTACTGTGCAGTGTATATATACAGGAGGAGTGGTACTGTGCAGTGTATATATACAGGAGGAGTGGTACTGTGCAGTGTATATATACAGGAGGAGTGGTACTGTGCAGTGTATATATACAGGACAGGAGGAGTGGTACTGTGCAGTGTATATATACAGGACAGGAGGAGTGGTACTGTGCAGTGTATATATACAGGACAGGAGGAGTGGTACTGTGCAGTGTATATATACAGGACAGGAGGAGGGGTACTGTGCAGTGTATATATACAGGAGGAGTGGTACTGTGCAGTGTATATATACAGGACAGGAGGAGTGGTACTGTGCAGTATATATATACAGGACAGGAGGAGTGGTACTGTACAGTGTATATATACAGGACAGGAGGAGTAGTACTGTGCAGTGTATATATACAGGAGGAGTGGTACTGTGCAGTGTATATATACAGGACAGGAGGAGTGGTACTGTGCAGTGTATATATACAGGAGGAGTGGTACTGTGCAGTGTATATATACAGGAGAAGTGGTACTGTGCAGTGTATATATACAGGACAGGAGGAGTGGTACTGTGCAGTGTATATATACAGGAAAGGAGGAGTGGTACTGTGCAGTGTATATATACAGGACAGGAGGAGTGGTACTGTGCAGTGTATATACACAGGACAGGAGGAGTGGTACTGTGCAGTGTATATATACAGGAGGAGTGGTGCTGTGCAGTGTATATATACAGGACAGGAGGAGTGGTACTGTGCAGTGTATATATACAGGAAGAGTGGTACTGTGCAGTGTATATATACAGGAGGAGTGGTACTGTGCAGTGTATATATACAGGAGGAGTGGTACTGTGCAGTGTATATATACAGGACAGGAGGAGTGGTACTGTGCAGTGTATATATACAGGACAGGAGGAGTGGTACTGTGCAGTGTATATATACAGGACAGGAGGAGTGGTACTGTGCAGTGTATATATACAGGAGGAGTGGTACTGTGCAGTGTATATATACAGGACAGGAGGAGTGGTACTGTGCAGTGTATATATACAGGAGGAGCGGTACTGTGCAGTGTATATATACAGGACAGGAGGAGCGGTACTGTGCAGTGTATATATACAGGAGGAGCGGTACTGTGCAGTGTATATATACAGGAGGAGTGGTACTGTGCAGTGTATATATACAGGACAGGAGGAGTGGTACTGTGCAGTGTATATATACAGGACAGGAGGAGTGGTACTGTGCAGTGTATATATACAGGAGGAGTGGTACTGTGCAGTGTATATATACAGGACAGGAGGAGTGGTACTGTGCAGTGTATATATACAGGACAGGAGGAGTGGTACTGTGCAGTGTATATATACAGGAGGAGTGGTACTGTGCAGTGTATATATACAGGAGGAGTGGTACTGTGCAGTGTATATATACAGGACAGGAGGAGTGGTGCTGTGCAGTGTATATATACAGGACAGGAGGAGTGGTACTGTGCAGTGTATATATACAGGAGGAGTGGTGCTGTGCAGTGTATATATACAGGACAGGAGGAGTGGTACTGTGCAGTGTATATATACAGGAAGAGTGGTACTGTGCAGTGTATATATACAGGAGGAGTGGTACTGTGCAGTGTATATATACAGGACAGGAGGAGTGGTACTGTGCAGTGTATATATACAGGAAGAGTGGTACTGTGCAGTGTATATATACAGGAGGAGTGGTACTGTGCAGTGTATATATACAGGACAGGAGGAGTGGTACTGTGCAGTGTATATATACAGGACAGGAGGAGTGGTGCTGTGCAGTGTATATATACAGGAGGAGTGGTACTGTGCAGTGTATATATACAGGACAAGAGGAGTGGTGCTGTGCAGTATATATATACAGGAGGAGCGGTACTGTGCAGTGTATATATACAGGAGGAGTGGTACTGTGCAGTGTATATATACAGGACAGGAGTAGTGGTACTGTGCAGTATATATATACAGGAGGAGCGGTACTGTGCAGTGTATATATACAGGAGGAGTGGTACTGTGCAGTGTATATATACAGGACAGGAGGAGTGGTACTGTGCAGTGTATATATACAGGACAGGAGGAGTGGTGCTGTGCAGTATATATATACAGGAGGAGCGGTACTGTGCAGTGTATATATACAGGAGGAGTGGTACTGTGCAGTGTATATATACAGGAGGAGTGGTACTATGCAGTGTATATATACAGGACAGGAGGAGTGGTACTGTGCAGTGTATATATACAGGACAGGAGGAGTGGTACTGTGCAGTGTATATATACAGGACAGGAGAAGTGGTACTGTGCAGTGTATATATACAGGACAGGAGAAGTGGTACTGTGCAGTGTATATATACAGGAGGAGTGGTACTGTGCAGTGTATATATACAGGACAGGAGGAGTGGTACTGTGCAGTGTATATATACAGGAGGAGTGGTACTGTGCAGTGTATATATACAGGAGGAGTGGTACTGTGCAGTGTATATATACAGGAGGAGTGGTACTGTGCTGTGTATATATACAGGAGGAGTGGTACTGCGCAGTGTATATATACAGGAGGAGTGGTACTGTGCAGTGTATATATACAGGAGGAGTGGTACTGCGCAGTGTATATATACAGGAGGAGTGGTACTGTGCAGTGTATATATACATGAGGAGTGGTGCTGTGCAGTGTATATATACAGGACAGGAGAAGTGGTGCTGTGCAGTGTATATATACAGGACAGGAGAAGTGGTACTGTGCAGTGTATATATACAGGACAGGAGAAGTGGTACTGTGCAGTGTATATATACAGGAGGAGTGGTACTGTGCATTGTATATATACAGGAGGAGTGGTACTGTGCAGTGTATATATACAGGAGGAGTGGTACTGTGCAGTGTATATATACAGGACAGGAGGAGTGGTACTGTGCAGTTTATATATACAGGACAGGAGGAGTGGTACTGTGCGGTGTATATATACAGGACAGGAGGAGTGGTACTGTGCAGTGTATATATACAGGACAGGAGGAGTGGTACTGTGCAGTGTATATATACAGGACAGGAGGAGTGGTACTGTGCAGTGTATATATACAGGAGGAGTGGTACTGTGCAGTGTATATATACAGGACAGGAGGAGTGGTACTGTGCAGTGTATATATACAGGACAGGAGGAGTGGTACTGTGCAGTGTATATATACAGGACAGGAGGAGTGGTACTGTGCAGTGTATATATACAGGACAGGAGGAGTGGTGCTGTGCAGTGTATCTATACAGGAGGAGTGGTACTGTGCAGTGTATATATACAGGTGGAGCTGTACTGTGCAGTGTATATATACAGGAGGAGTGGTACTGTGCAGTGTATATATACAGGACAGGAGGAGTGGTACTGTGCAGTGTATATATACAGGAGGAGTGGTACTGTGCAGTGTATATATACAGGACAGGAGGAGTGGTACTGTGCAGTGTATATATACAGGACAGGAGGAGGGGTACTGTGCAGTGTATATATACAGGACAGGAGGAGTGGTACTGTGCAGTGTATATATACAGGACAGGAGGAGTGGTACTGTGCAGTGTATATATACAGGACAGGAGGAGCTGTACTGTGCAGTGTATATATACAGGAGGAGTGGCACTGTACAGTGTATATATACAGGAGGAGTGGTACTGTACAGTGTATATATACAGGACAGGAGGAGTGGTACTGTACAGTGTATATATACAGGAGGAGTGGTACTGTGCAGTGTATATATACAGGACAGGAGGAGTGGTACTGTGCAGTGTATATATACAGGACAGGAGGAGTGGTACTGTGCAGTGTATATATACAGGACAGGAGGAGTGGTACTGTGCAGTGTATATATACAGGAGGAGTGGTACTGTGCAGTGTATATATACAGGACAGGAGGAGTGGTACTGTGCAGTGTATATATACAGGACAGGAGGAGTGGTACTGTGCAGTGTATATATACAGGAGGAGTGGTGCTGTGCAGTGTATATATACAGGACAGGAGGAGTGGTACTGTGCAGTGTATATATACAGGACAGGAGGAGTGGTACTGTGCAGTGTATATATACAGGACAGGAGGAGTGGTACTGTGCAGTGTATATATACAGGACAGGAGGAGTGGTACTGTGCAGTGTATATATACAGGAGGAGTGGTACTGTGCAGTGTATATATACAGGACAAGAGGAGTGGTGCTGTGCAGTGTATATATACAGGACAGGAGGAGTGGTACTGTGCAGTGTATATATACAGGACAGGAGGAGTGGTACTGTACAGTGTATATATACAGGACAGGAGGAGTGGTACTGTGCAGTGTATATATACAGGACAGGAGGAGTGGTACTGTGCAGTGTATATATACAGGAGGAGTGGTACTGTGCAGTGTATATATACAGGACAGGAGGAGTGGTACTGTACAGTGTATATATACAGGACAGGAGGAGTGGTACTGTACAGTGTATATATACAGGACAGGAGGAGTGGTACTGTACAGTGTATATATACAGGACAGGAGGAGTGGTACTGTGCAGTGTATATATACAGGACAGGAGGAGTGGTACTGTGCAGTGTATATATACAGGAGGAGTGGTACTGTGCAGTGTATATATACAGGAGGAGTGGTACTGTGCAGTGTATATATACAGGACAGGAGGAGTGGTGCTGTGCAGTGTATATATACAGGACAGGAGGAGTGGTACTGTGCAGTGTATATATACAGGACAGGAGGAGTGGTACTGTGCCGTGTATATATACAGGAGGAGTGGTACTGTGCAGTGTATATATACAGGACAGGAGGAGTGGTACTGTGCAGTGTATATATACAGGACAGGAGGAGTGGTACTGTGCAGTGTATATATACAGGACAGGAGGAGTGGTACTGTGCAGTGTATATATACAGGACAGGAGGAGTGGTACTGTACAGTGTATATATACAGGACAGGAGGAGTGGTACTGTGCAGTGTATATATACAGGACAGGAGGAGTGGTACTGTGCAGTGTATATATACAGGACAGGAGGAGTGGTACTGTACAGTGTATATATACAGGACAGGAGGAGTGGTACTGTGCAGTGTATATATACAGGACAGGAGGAGTGGTACTGTGCAGTGTATATATACAGGACAGGAGGAGTGGTACTGTGCAGTGTATATATACAGGAGGAGTGGTACTGTGCAGTGTATATATACAGGAGGAGTGGTGCTGTGCAGTGTATATATACAGGACAGGAGGAGTGGTACTGTGCAGTGTATATATACAGGAGGAGTGGTACTGTGCAGTGTATATATACAGGACAGGTGGAGTGGTGCTGTGCAGTGTATATATACAGGAGGAGTGGTACTGTGCAGTGTATATATACAGGACAGGAGGAGTGGTACTGTGCAGTGTATATATACAGGACAGGAGGAGTGGTACTGTGCAGTGTATATATACAGGACAGGAGGAGTGGTACTGTGCAGTGTATATATACAGGACAGGAGGAGTGGTACTGTGCAGTGTATATATACAGGACAGGAGGAGTGGTACTGTGCAGTGTATATATACAGGACAGGAGGAGTGGTACTGTGCAGTGTATATATACAGGACAGGAGGAGTGGTACTGTGCAGTGTATATATACAGGACAGGAGGAGTGGTACTGTACAGTGTATATATACAGGACAGGAGGAGTGGTACTGTGCAGTGTATATATACAGGACAGGAGGAGTGGTACTGTGCAGTGTATATATACAGGAGGAGTGGTACTGTGCAGTGTATATATACAGGAGGAGTGGTGCTGTGCAGTGTATATATACAGGACAGGAGGAGTGGTACTGTGCAGTGTATATATACAGGAGGAGTGGTACTGTGCAGTGTATATATACAGGACAGGTGGAGTGGTGCTGTGCAGTGTATATATACAGGAGGAGTGGTACTGTGCAGTGTATATATACAGGACAGGAGGAGTGGTACTGTGCAGTGTATATATACAGGACAGGAGGAGGGGTACTGTGCAGTGTATATATACAGGAGGAGTGGTACTGTGCAGTGTATATATACAGGAGGAGTGGTACTGTGCAGTGTATATATACAGGAGGAGTGGTACTGTGCAGTGTATATATACAGGAGGAGTGGTGCTGTGCAGTGTATATATACAGGACAGGAGGAGTGGTACTGTGCAGTGTATATATACAGGAGGAGTGGTACTGTGCAGTGTATATATACAGGACAGGAGGAGTGGTACTGTGCAGTGTATATATACAGGACAGGAGGAGTGGTACTGTGCAGTGTATATATACAGGAGGAGTGGTACTGTGCAGTGTATATATACAGGAGGAGTGGTACTGTGCAGTGTATATATACAGGACAGGAGGAGTGGTACTGTGCAGTGTATATATACAGGAGGAGTGGTACTGTGCCGTGTATATATACAGGACAGGAGGAGTGGTACTGTGCAGTGTATATATACAGAACAGGAGGAGTGGTACTGTGCAGTGTATATATACAGGAGGAGCGGTACTGTGCAGTGTATATATACAGGAGGAGTGGTACTGTGCAGTGTATATATACAGGACAGGAGGAGTGGTACTGTGCAGTGTATATATACAGGACAGGAGGAGTGGTACTGTGCAGTGTATATATACAGGACAGGAGGAGTGGTACTGTGCAGTGTATATATACAGGAAGAGCGGTACTGTGCAGTGTATATATACAGGACAGGAGGAGTGGTACTGTGCAGTGTATATATACAGGACAGGAGGAGTGGTACTGTGCAGTGTATATATACAGGACAGGAGGAGTGGTACTGTGCAGTGTATATATACAGGACAGGAGGAGTGGTACTGTGCAGTGTATATATACAGGACAGGAGGAGTGGTACTGTGCAGTGTATATATACAGGACAGGAGGAGTGGTACTGTGCAGTGTATATATACAGGACAGGAGGAGTGGTACTGTGCAGTGTATATATACAGGACAGGAGAAGGGGTGCTGTGCAGTGTATATATACAGGACAGGAGGAGTGGTACTGTGCAGTGTATATATACAGGAGGAGTGGTACTGTGCAGTGTATATATACAGGACAGGAGGAGTGGTACTGTGCAGTGTATATATACAGGAGGAGTGGTACTGTGCAGTGTGTGTATACAGGACAGGAGGAGTGGTACTGTGCAGTGTATATATACAGGACAGGAGGAGTGGTACTGTGCAGTGTGTGTATACAGTGGTACTGTGCAGTGTATATATACAGGACAGGAGGAGTGGTACTGTGCAGTGTATATATACAGGACAGGAGGAGTGGTACTGTGCAGTGTATATATACAGGACAGGAGGAGTGGTACTGTGCAGTGTATATATACAGGACAGGAGGAGTGGTACTGTGCAGTGTATATATACAGGAGGAGTGGTACTGTGCAGTGTATATATACAGGACAGGAGGAGTGGTACTGTGCAGTGTATATATACAGGAGGAGTGGTACTGTGCAGTGTATATATACAGTACAGGAGGAGTGGTACTGTGCAGTGTATATATACAGGACAGGAGGAGTGGTACTGTGCAGTGTGTGTATACAGTGGTACTGTGCGTGATCCATCATTATAGATCCAGTTGTTTTCCCTGATATCTTGGCAGTTGCAGGATTCCTCCCCTGTCAATGGCTCCTTGTCTCTTCCTTTGTTACATTGTTTCCTTAGATAATAGGTCTTTGTCCTTGGGAGATTCTTCTTCTTCCTCTTCCTCTTCTTCTTCCTCTTCTTCTTCCTCTTCCTCCTCCTCCTCCTCCTCCTCCTCCGTCCCCGCACCGACAGCGCAGCCCACGAGTGACTGGAAACCCGGGAAGATCACGTTCTGGAGATGGTCCAGAATACTGACTCCCCCCGGTCCTGAGGTATTATACACAGGACATCTGTGCGCCGCACGCCCACCGGGGGGCACAATCTCTGCTTCGTGAAATACCCAAAGACTCATTGAACCATTATTCACCGTCTCCCCCATACCGTGCCGGGCTGGAGGGGGTCTTCTTACCTTTAGAGTTAGATTAGTGCATTTATCTGGGTTTGGGCCGGGGTTGCGCCCCAGATACATAGAAAAGAGATCTATGGGTGACATTTTACTAACCTTTGTGTTATGGCTCCTCACCTGATGGTGCTGCAAGGCTGAGTGTGTGTGGGGGTGCGTGGGGGCGGGCGCGGCAGGGCCAAGTGCGTGTGGGGACAGGCGCCCTGATGCGGCATTGCCGAATGTGTGTGTGGGTGCGTGTGGGGACAGGCGCCCTGGTGCGGCAAGGCTGAGTGTGTGGGGGTGTGTGGGGACGGGCTCCCTGGCGCAGCAGGACAGAGTGTGTGTGGGGGCGGGCGCCCTGGCGCGGCAGGGCCAAGTGTGTCTGGGGAGTGGCGCCCTGGTGCGACAGGGCCGAGTGTGTGTGGGGATGGATGCCCTGGTGCGGCAGGGCCAAGTGTGTGTGTGTGTGCGTGGGGACGGGCGCCCTAGCGCGGCAGGGCCAAGTGTGTGTGGGGACGGGCGCCCTGGCGCGGCAGGGCCAAGTGTGTGTGTGTGTGGGAACGGGCGCCCTGGCACGGCAGGGCCGAGTGTGTGTGTGTGTGGGGACGGGCGCCCGGGCGCGGCAGGGCCAAGTGCGTGTGTGTGTGGGGACGGGCACCCTGGCGCGGCAGGGCCGAGTGTGTGTGGGTGCGTGTGGGGACAGGCGCCCTGATGCGGCAAGGCTGAGTGTGTGGGGGTGTTTGGGGACGGGCTCCCTGGCGCAGCAGGGCAGAGTGTGTGTGGGGCAGGCGCCCTGGCGCGGCAGGGCCAAGTGTGTGTGTGTGTGTGTGTGTGGGGATGGACGCCCTGGCGCGGCAGGGCCAAGTGTGTGTGTGTGTGTGTGTGTGTGTGTGGGGACGGGTGCCCTGGCGCGGCAGGGCCAAGTGTGTGTGTGTGTGTGTGTGTGTGGGGACGGGTGCCCTGGCGCGGCAGGGCCAAGTGTGTGTGTGTGTGTGTGTGTGTGGGGACGGGCGCCCTGGCACGGCAGGGCCGAGTGTGTGTGTGGGGGGGGGACGGGCGCCCTGGCACGGCACGGCAGGGCCGAGTGTGTGTGGGGGGAGGACGGGCGCCCTGGCACGGCACGGCAGGGCCGAGTGTGTGTGGGGGGAGGACGGGCGCCCTGGCACGGCACGGCAGGGCCGAGTGTGTGTGGGGGGAGGACGGGCGTCCTGGCGCGGCAGGGCCGAGTGTGTGGTTGCGTGTGGGAACGGGCGCCCTGGCGCGGCAGGGCCGAGTGAGTGTGTGGGGACGGGCGCCCTGGCGCGGCAGGGCCGAGTGAGTGTGTTGGGACGGGCGCCCTGGCGCGGCAGGGCCGAGTGTGTGTGTGTGGGGACGGGCGCCCTGGTGCGGCAGGGCCGAGTGTGTGTGGGGATGGGCGCCCTGGTGCGGCAGGGCCGAGTGTGTGTGGGGACGGGCGCCCTGGTGCGGCAGGGCCGAGTGTGTCTCGGGACGTGCGCCCTGGTGCGGCTGGGCCGAGTGTGTGTGTGTGGGGACGGGCGCCCTGTCGCGGTAGGGCCGTGTGTGTGTGTCTGGGGACGGGCGCCCTGGCGTGGCAGGGCCGTGTGTGTGTGTCTGGGGACGGGCGCCCTGGCGCAGCAGGGCCGTGTGTGTGTGTCTCTGGGGACGGGCGCCCTGATGCGGCAAGGCTGAGTGTGTGGGGGTGTTTGGGGACGGGCTCCCTGGCGCAGCAGGGCAGAGTGTGTGTGGGGGCGGGCACCCTGGCGCGGCAGGGTCGTGTGTGTGTGTGTCTGGGGACGGGCGCCCTGGCGTGGCAGGGCCGTGCGTGTGTGTCTGGGGATGGGCGCCCTGGCGCAGCAGGGCCGTGTGTGTGTGTCTCTGGGGACGGGCGCCCTGGCGTGGCAGGGCCGTGTGTGTGTGTCTGGGGACGGGCGCCCTGGTGCGGCAGGGCCGAGTGTGTCTGGGGACGGGTGCCCTGGTGCGGCAGGGCCGAGTGTGTGTCTGGGGACGGGCGCCCTGGTGCGGCAGGGCCGAGTGTCTCTGGGGACGGGCGCCCTGGCGTGGCAGGGCCGTGTGTGTGTGTCTGGGGACGGGCGCCCTGGTGCGGCAGGGCCGAGTGTGTCTGGGGACGGGTGCCCTGGTGCGGCAGGGCCGAGTGTGTGTCTGGGGACGGGTGCCCTGGTGCGGCAGGGCTATGTGTGTGTGTGTGGGGACGGGCGCCCTGGCGCGGCAGGGCCGAGTGTGTGTCTGGGGACGGGCGCCCTGGCGTGGCAGGGCCGTGTGTGTGTGTCTGGGGACGGGCGCCCTGGTGCGGCAGGGCCGAGTGTGTCTGGGGACGGGTGCCCTGGCGCGGCAGGGCCGAGTGTGTGTCTGGGGACGGGCGCCCTGGCGCAGCAGGTTACCTAATGTACAGGAGACCTGAGGGAGGAGACCCCGAGCTCGGTGCTGCCGATAGGACAGGAGGTAACGACTTGTAAAACCAAAGTTGGAGGGTCCTTTAGTCATTTCTTGATTGGTTGATGATGTGATTGGGGAGGAGTCACCCGGCTCCGCCCCTGAGGAGTCTGATTGCAGCGTTGGTCGTCTTTCCTGCTTATTGACGGGTCTGCGGTCTTGTCGGTGATGACAATCTGCCGCCATTAATCTGCTCATTATCCATCCATAAGCGGTGATCAGCCGGGGGACGGGCATCATCAGGGGGCCGAGAGCTCGGATACATTCCTGGCCGGATGAGATACTGCTCTGGTGATAGGAAGCCATGAGGAGCAGACAGGGGAATGTGGATACAGCGGTGTATCTAATCCTATCGCGTGTGATACGATCTGCTCAGCATAGGATGAGCTACATAGCTCAGCTAGTCTCATGTCTGCTGAGAAGCCGTATCACAGCCCATATTCTTGTACATGGGATTAGATACTCAGCAGACAGTATCACACTCTTAGCAGACGATGTCAGATTAGGGGATTGGATACACAGCTCATCAAATGTGATAATGTATCTCAGCCTATCATGTGGGATATCATCAGCTGAGCTGTGTATCTAATTCTACAATGTGGGATACATTTGTTCAACTAATGCATCTAAGCTTATCGTATGTTGCTGAGCTATGTATCTAATTCTACCATGTGTGGTACGATCTGGTGAGCTGCTGTATCTCAGCCTATAACAGGATACCATCAAGGAGTGTACCCAATCCTATGCTATAGGATGAGATGCAGCAGTTCGACTGGTGGTACCCTATCAGCACCGGTGTATCTAAGCCCAATGTGTGATACCATCAGTTGTCCAGTGTATCTGATCCTGCTGTGTATCTAAGCCTCCCAGTATTCGGAGCCGTGTCTTGTTCCGCTCTCGTTGGCGTTTGTTTTGGCCGCCACGTTTCTCGTGTTTGCGCCACGATCGGGTTCACGGCGCAGTTTAACCCTCCGGGCGCCGCTCGCCCCGTCGGTGACTCGTGGGATGGAGCGATGATCCCCCCCCCCGTGAGGCGCGTGAGTCATCAGTGCAGCTTCAGGACACGGCAGGGCGAGCCGGCTGCTTACAAGCTGCTTGGAAAAAGTTCAAAAAGTTTGGCACGAAAGTTAGTGGTGTGTGGAATAAAGGAGCTGGAATGACACATTGTAACAGAAACCTCACATGAAAGGGAAGATGCTGAAAGTGGTAACCCCTCTCCTAATGCGGACAAGCCTCCCAAAGGCAGGCGCCCCGGCGGGGTGGAGCCGAGTGTGTCGGCAGGCGCCCCGGCGGGGCGGAGCCGAGTGTGTCGTCGTGTGTTCTTGTACATAGGGGACAGTATTATAGTAGTTATATTCTTGTACATAGGGAGCAGTATTATAGTAGTTATATTCTTGTATATAGGGGGCAGTATTATAGTAGTTATATTCCTGTACATAGGGGGCTGTATTATAGTAGTTATATTCTTGTATATAGGGAGCAGTATTATAGTAGTTATATTCTTGTACATAGGGGACAGTATTATAGTAGTTATATTCTTGTACATAGGGGCAGTATTATAGTAGTTATATTCTTGTATATAGGAGCAGTATTATCATAGTTATATTCTTCTACATAGGGGGCAGTATTATAGTAGTTATATTCTTGTACATAGGGGCAGTATTATAGTAGTTATATTCTTGTATATAGGAGCAGTATTATCATAGTTATATTCTTCTACATAGGGGGCAGTATTATAGTAGTTATATTCTTGTACATAGGGTGCAGTATTATAGTAGTTATATTCTTGTATATAGGAGCAGTATTATCATAGTTATATTCTTCTACATAGGGGGCAGTATTATAGTAGTTATATTCTTGTACATAGGGGCAGTATTATAGTAGTTATATTCTTGTATATAGGAGCAGTATTATCATAGTTATATTCTTCTACATAGGGGGCAGTATCATAGTAGTTATATTCTTGTACATAGGGAGCAGTATTATAGTAGTTATATTCTTGTACATAGGGGCAGTATTATAGTAGTTATATTCTTGTACATAGGGTGCAGTATTATAGTAGTTATATTCTTGTACATAGGGGCAGTATTATAGTAGTTATATTCTTGTACATAGGGTGCAGTATTATAGTAGTTATATTCTTGTACATAGGGAGCAGTATTATAGTAGTTATATTCTTGTACATAAGGGGCAGTATTATAGTAGTTATGTTCTTGTACATAGGGGCAGTATTATAGTAGTTATATTCTTGTACATAGGGGCAGTATTATAGTAGTTATATTCTTGTACATAGGGAGCAGTATTATAGTAGTTATATTCTTGTATATAGGGGGCAGTATTATAGTAGTTATATTCCTGTACATAGGGGGCTGTATTATAGTAGTTATATTCTTGTATATAGGGAGCAGTATTATAGTAGTTATATTCTTGTACATAGGGGACAGTATTATAGTAGTTATATTCTTGTATATAGGAGCAGTATTATCATAGTTATATTCTTCTACATAGGGGGCAGTATTATAGTAGTTATATTCTTGTACATAGGAGCAGTATTATAGTAGTTATATTCTTGTACATAGGGGCAGTATTATAGTAGTTATATTCCTGTACATAGGAGCAGTATTATAGTAGTTATATTCTTGTACATAGGGGCAGTATTATAGTAGTTATATTCTTGTACATAGGGGCAGTATTATAGTAGTTATATTCTTGTACATAGGGGCAGTATTATAGTAGTTATATTCCTGTACATAGGAGCAGTATTATAGTAGTTATATCTTGTATATAGGGGCAGTATTATAGTAGTTCTATTCTTGTACATAGGGAGCAGTATTATAGTAGTTATATTCTTGTACATAGGGGCAGTATTATAGTAGTTATATTCTTGTACATAGGGGCAGTATTATAGTAGTTATATTCTTGTACATAGGAAGCAGTATTATAGTAGTTATATTCTTGTATATAGGAGCAGTATTATAGTAGTTATATTCTTGTACATAGGAAGCAGTATTATAGTAGTTATATTCTTGTATATAGGGGCAGTATTATAGTAGTTATATTCTTGTTCATAGGGGGCAGTATTATAGTAGTTATATTCTTGTATATAGGAGCAGTATTATCATAGTTATATTCTTCTACATAGGGGGCAGTATTATAGTAGTTATATTCTTGTACATAGGAGCAGTATTATAGTAGTTATATTCTTGTACATAGGGGCAGTATTATAGTAGTTATATTCTTGTACATAGGGGCAGTATTATAGTAGTTATATTCTTGTACATAGGGGCAGTATTATAGTAGTTATATTCTTGTACATAGGGGCAGTATTATAGTAGTTATATTCTTGTACATAGGGGCAGTATTATAGTAGTTATATTCTTGTACATAGGGGCAGTATTATAGTAGTTATATTCTTGTATATAGGGGCAGTATTATAGTAGTTATATTCTTGTACATAGGGGCAGTATTATAGTAGTTATATTCTTGTATATAGGAGCAGTATTATAGTAGTTATATTCTTGTACATAGGGGCAGTATTATAGTAGTTATATTCTTGTACATAGGGGCAGTATTATAGTAGTTATATTCTTGTACATAGGAAGCAGTATTATAGTAGTTATATTCTTGTATATAGGAGCAGTATTATAGTAGTTATATTCTTGTACATAGGAAGCAGTATTATAGTAGTTATATTCTTGTATATAGGGGCAGTATTATAGTAGTTATATTCTTGTTCATAGGGGGCAGTATTATAGTAGTTATATTCTTGTATATAGGAGCAGTATTATCATAGTTATATTCTTCTACATAGGGGGCAGTATTATAGTAGTTATATTCTTGTACATAGGAGCAGTATTATAGTAGTTATATTCTTGTACATAGGGGCAGTATTATAGTAGTTATATTCTTGTACATAGGGGCAGTATTATAGTAGTTATATTCTTGTACATAGGGGCAGTATTATAGTAGTTATATTCTTGTACATAGGGGCAGTATTATAGTAGTTATATTCTTGTACATAGGGGGCAGTATTATAGTAGTTATATTCTTGTACATAGGGGCAGTATTATAGTAGTTATATTCTTGTACATAGGGGCAGTATTATAGTAGTTATATTCTTGTACATAGGAGCAGTATTATAGTAGTTATATTCTTGTACATAGGGGGCAGTATTATAGTAGTTATATTCTTGTACATAGGGGCAGTATTATAGTAGTTATATTCTTGTACATAGGGGCAGTATTATAGTAGTTATATTCTTGTACATAGGGGCAGTATTATAGTAGTTATATTCTTGTATATAGGAGCAGTATTATAGTAGTTATATTCTTGTACATAGGGAGCAGTATTACAGTAGTTATATTCTTGTACATAGGGGCAGTATTATAGTAGTTATATTCTTGTACATAGGAGCAGTATTATAGTAGTTATATTCTTGTACATAGGGGCAGTATTATAGTAGTTATATTCTTGTACATAGGGGGCAGTATTATAGTAGTTATATTCTTGTACATAGGGGGCAGTATTATAGTAGTTATATTCTTGTACATAGGAGCAGTATTATAGTAGTTATATTCTTGTACATAGGAGCAGTATTATAGTAGTTATATTCTTGTACATAGGAGCAGTATTATAGTAGTTATATTCTTGTATATAGGAGCAGTATTATAGTAGTTATATTCTTGTACATAGGGGCAGTATTATAGTAGTTATATTCTTGTACATAGGAGCAGTATTATAGTAGTTATATTCTTGTACATAGGGGCAGTATTATAGTAGTTATATTCTTGTACATAGGGGGCAGTATTATAGTAGTTATATTCTTGTACATAGGGGGCAGTATTATAGTAGTTATATTCTTGTACATAGGAGCAGTATTATAGTAGTTATATTCTTGTACATAGGAGCAGTATTATAGTAGTTATATTCTTGTACATAGGAGCAGTATTATAGTAGTTATATTCTTGTATATAGGAGCAGTATTATCGTAGTTATATTCTTCTACATAGGGGGCAGTATTATAGTAGTTATATTCTTGTACATAGGAGCAGTATTATAGTAGTTATATTCTTGTACATAGGGGCAGTATTATAGTAGTTATATTCCTGTACATAGGAGCAGTATTATAGTAGTTATATTCTTGTACATAGGGGCAGTATTATAGTAGTTATATTCTTGTACATAGGGGCAGTATTATAGTAGTTATATTCTTGTACATAGGGGCAGTATTATAGTAGTTATATTCCTGTACATAGGAGCAGTATTATAGTAGTTATATTCCTGTACATAGGAGCAGTATTATAGTAGTTATATCTTGTATATAGGGGCAGTATTATAGTAGTTCTATTCTTGTACATAGGGAGCAGTATTATAGTAGTTATATTCTTGTACATAGGGGCAGTATTATAGTAGTTATATTCTTGTACATAGGGGCAGTATTATAGTAGTTATATTCTTGTACATAGGAAGCAGTATTATAGTAGTTATATTCTTGTATATAGGAGCAGTATTATAGTAGTTATATTCTTGTACATAGGAAGCAGTATTATAGTAGTTATATTCTTGTATATAGGGGCAGTATTATAGTAGTTATATTCTTGTTCATAGGGGGCAGTATTATAGTAGTTATATTCTTGTATATAGGAGCAGTATTATCATAGTTATATTCTTCTACATAGGGGGCAGTATTATAGTAGTTATATTCTTGTACATAGGAGCAGTATTATAGTAGTTATATTCTTGTACATAGGGGCAGTATTATAGTAGTTATATTCTTGTACATAGGGGCAGTATTATAGTAGTTATATTCTTGTACATAGGGGCAGTATTATAGTAGTTATATTCTTGTACATAGGGGCAGTATTATAGTAGTTATATTCTTGTACATAGGGGCAGTATTATAGTAGTTATATTCTTGTACATAGGGGCAGTATTATAGTAGTTATATTCTTGTATATAGGGGCAGTATTATAGTAGTTATATTCTTGTACATAGGGGCAGTATTATAGTAGTTATATTCTTGTATATAGGAGCAGTATTATAGTAGTTATATTCTTGTACATAGGGGCAGTATTATAGTAGTTATATTCTTGTACATAGGGGCAGTATTATAGTAGTTATATTCTTGTACATAGGAAGCAGTATTATAGTAGTTATATTCTTGTATATAGGAGCAGTATTATAGTAGTTATATTCTTGTACATAGGAAGCAGTATTATAGTAGTTATATTCTTGTATATAGGGGCAGTATTATAGTAGTTATATTCTTGTTCATAGGGGGCAGTATTATAGTAGTTATATTCTTGTATATAGGAGCAGTATTATCATAGTTATATTCTTCTACATAGGGGGCAGTATTATAGTAGTTATATTCTTGTACATAGGAGCAGTATTATAGTAGTTATATTCTTGTACATAGGGGCAGTATTATAGTAGTTATATTCTTGTACATAGGGGCAGTATTATAGTAGTTATATTCTTGTACATAGGGGCAGTATTATAGTAGTTATATTCTTGTACATAGGGGCAGTATTATAGTAGTTATATTCTTGTAAATAGGGGGCAGTATTATAGTAGTTATATTCTTGTACATAGGGGCCGTATTATAGTAGTTATATTCTTGTACATAGGGGCAGTATTATAGTAGTTATATTCTTGTACATAGGAGCAGTATTATAGTAGTTATATTCTTGTACATAGGAGCAGTATTATAGTAGTTATATTCTTGTACATAGGGGGCAGTATTATAGTAGTTATATTCTTGTACATAGGGGCAGTATTATAGTAGTTATATTCTTGTACATAGGGGCAGTATTATAGTAGTTATATTCTTGTACATAGGGGCAGTATTATAGTAGTTATATTCTTGTATATAGGAGCAGTATTATAGTAGTTATATTCTTGTACATAGGGGCAGTATTATAGTAGTTATATTCTTGTACATAGGGGCAGTATTATAGTAGTTATATTCTTGTATATAGGAGCAGTATTATAGTAGTTATATTCTTGTACATAGGGGCAGTATTATAGTAGTTATATTCTTGTACATAGGAGCAGTATTACAGTAGTTATATTCTTGTACATAGGGGCAGTATTATAGTAGTTATATTCTTGTACATAGGAGCAGTATTATAGTAGTTATATTCTTGTACATAGGGGCAGTATTATAGTAGTTATATTCTTGTACATAGGGGGCAGTATTATAGTAGTTATATTCTTGTACATAGGGGGCAGTATTATAGTAGTTATATTCTTGTACATAGGAGCAGTATTATAGTAGTTATATTCTTGTACATAGGAGCAGTATTATAGTAGTTATATTCTTGTACATAGGAGCAGTATTATAGTAGTTATATTCTTGTATATAGGAGCAGTATTATAGTAGTTATATTCTTGTACATAGGGGCAGTATTATAGTAGTTATATTCTTGTACATAGGGGCAGTATTATAGTAGTTATATTCTTGTACATAGGGGCAGTATTATAGTAGTTATATTCTTGTACATAGGGGCAGTATTATAGTAGTTATATTCTTGTACATAGGGGGCAGTATTATAGTAGTTATATTCTTGTATATAGGAGCAGTATTACAGTAGTTATATTCTTGTACATAGGGGCAGTATTATAGTAGTTATATTCTTGTACATAGGAGCAGTATTATAGTAGTTATATTCTTGTACATAGGGGCAGTATTATAGTAGTTATATTCTTGTACATAGGTGGCAGTATTACAGTAGTTATATTCTTGTACATAGGGGCAGTATTATAGTAGTTATATTCTTGTACATAGGAGCAGTATTATAGTAGTTATATTCTTGTACATAGGGGCAGTATTATAGTAGTTATATTCTTGTACATAGGGGCAGTATTATAGTAGTTATATTCTTGTACATAGGGGCAGTATTATAGTAGTTATATTCTTGTACATAGGGGCAGTATTATAGTAGTTATATTCTTGTATATAGGAGCAGTATTATAGTAGTTATATTCTTGTACATAGGGAGCAGTATTACAGTAGTTATATTCTTGTACATAGGGGCAGTATTATAGTAGTTATATTCTTGTACATAGGAGCAGTATTATAGTAGTTATATTCTTGTACATAGGTGGCAGTATTATAGTAGTTATATTCTTGTACATAGGTGGCAGTATTATAGTAGTTATATTCTTGTATATAGGAGCAGTATTATAGTAGTTATATTCTTGTATATAGGAGCAGTATTATAGTAGTTATATTCTTGTACATAGGTGGCAGTATTATAGTAGTTATATTCTTGTACATAGGAGCAGTATTATAGTAGTTATATTCTTGTATATAGGAGCAGTATTATAGTAGTTATATTCTTGTACATAGGGAGCAGTATTACAGTAGTTATATTCTTGTACATAGGGGCAGTATTATAGTAGTTATATTCTTGTACATAGGAGCAGTATTATAGTAGTTATATTCTTGTACATAGGTGGCAGTATTATAGTAGTTATATTCTTGTACATAGGTGGCAGTATTATAGTAGTTATATTCTTGTACATAGGGAGCAGTGTTATAGTAGTTATATTCTTGTATATAGGGGCAGTATTATAGTAGTTATATTCTTGTACATAGGGGCAGTATTATAGTAGTTATATTCTTGTACATAGGAGCAGTATTATAGTAGTTATATTCTTGTACATAGGGGCAGCATTATAGCCGTTATATTCTTATACATAGGGGGCAGTATTATAGTAGTTATATTCTTGTACATAGGGAGCAGTGTTATAGTAGTTATATTCTTGTACATAGGGGCAGTATTATAGTAGTTATATTCTTGTACATAGGAGCAGTATTATAGTAGTTATATTCTTGTACATAGGAGCAGTATTATAGCAGTTATATTCTTGTACATAGGGGCAGTATTATAGTAGTTATATTCTTGTATATAGGAGCAGTATTATAGTAGTTATATTCTTGTACATAGGAGCAGTATTATAGTAGTTATATTCTTGTCTATAGAGGGCAGTATTATAGTAGTTATATTCTTGTACATAGGGGGCAGTATTATAGTAGTTATATTCTTGTACATAGGGAGCAGTATTATAGTAGTTATATTCTTGTACATAGGAGCAGTATTATAGTAGTTATATTCTTGTACATAGGAGCAGTATTATAGTAGT
The DNA here is from genome assembly GCF_046119375.1 of Phyllobates terribilis. Taxonomy (NCBI): domain Eukaryota; kingdom Metazoa; phylum Chordata; class Amphibia; order Anura; family Dendrobatidae; genus Phyllobates; species Phyllobates terribilis. The sequence goes on from NW_027362785.1 coordinate 8,120,534, forward strand.
TATATTCTTGTACATAGGAGCAGTATTATAGCAGTTATATTCTTGTACATAGGAGCAGTATTATAGTAGTTATATTCTTGTACATAGGAGCAGTATTATAGTAGTTATATTCTTGAACATATGAGCAGTATTATAGTAGTTATATTCTTGTACATAGGAGCAGTATTATAGTAGTTATATTCTTGTACATAGGAGCAGTATTATAGCAGTTATATTCTTGTACATAGGAGCAGTATTATAGCAGTTATATTCTTGTACATAGGAGCAGTATTATAGTAGTTATATTCTTGTACATAGGGGCAGTATTATAGTAGTTATATTCTTGTACATAGGAGCAGTATTATAGTAGTTATACTCTTGTACATAGGAGCAGTATTATAGTAGTAATATTCTTGTACATAGGAGCAGTATTATAGCAGTTATATTCTTGTACATAGGAGCAGTATTATAGTAGTTATATTCTTGTACATAGGAGCAGTATTATAGTAGTTATATTCTTGTACATAGGAGCAGTATTATAGTAGTAATATTCTTGTACATAGGAGCAGTATTATAGTAGTTATATTCTTGTACATAGGGGCAGTATTATAGTAGTTATATTCTTGTACATAGGGGGCAGTATTATAGTAGTTATATTCTTGTCTATAGGGGGCAGTATTATAGTAGTTATATTCTTGTACATAGGGGCAGTATTATAGTAGTTATAGTCTTGTACATAGGAGCAGTATTATAGTAGTAATATTCTTGTACATAGGAGCAGTATTATAGTAGTTATATTCTTGTACATAGGGGCAGTATTATAGTAGTTATATTCTTGTATATAGGGGGCAGTATTATAGTAGTTATATTCTTGTCCATAGGAGCAGTATTATAGCAGTTATATTCTTGTCCATAGGAGCAGTATTATAGTAGTTATATTCTTGTATATAGGGGCAGTATTATAGTATTCTTGTACATAGGAGCAGTATTATAGTAGTTATACTCTTGTACATAGGGGCAGTATTATAGTAGTTATATTCTTGTACATAGGAGCAGTATTATAGTAGTTATATTCTTGTACATAGGGGCAGTATTATAGTAGTTATATTCTTGTACATAGGGGCAGTATTATAGTAGTTATATTCTTGTATATAGGGGCAGTATTATAGTAGTTATATTCTTGTACATAGGAGCAGTATTATAGTAGTTATATTCTTGTACATAGGAGCAGTATTATAGTAGTTATATTCTTGTACATAGGGGGCAGTATTATAGTAGTTATATTCTTGTACATAGGGGGCAGTATTATAGTAGTTATATTCTTGTACATAGGGGGCAGTATTATAGTAGTTATATTCTTGTACATAGGGGGCAGTATTATAGTAGTTATATTCTTGTACATAGGAGCAGTATTATAGTAGTTATATTCTTGTACACAGGGGGCAGTATTATAGTAGTTATATTCTTGTACATAGGGGGCAGTATTATAGTAGTTATATTCTTGTACATAGGGGGCAGTGTTATAGTAGTTATATTCTTGTATATAGGGGCAGTATTATAGTAGTTATATTCTTGTACATAGGGGTCAGTATTATAGTAGTTATATTCTTGTACATAGGGGTCAGTATTATAGTAGTTATATTCTTGTACATAGGGGCAGTATTATAGTAGTTATATTCTTGTACATAGCGGGCTGTATTATAGTAGTTATAATCTTGTACATAGGAGCAGTATTATAGTAGTTATACTCTTGTACATAGGGGCAGTATTATAGTAGTTATATTCTTGTATATAGGGGGCAGTATTATAGTAGTTATATTCTTGTCCATAGGAGCAGTATTATAGCAGTTATATTCTTGTCCATAGGAGCAGTATTATAGTAGTTATATTCTTGTATATAGGGGCAGTATTATAGTATTCTTGTACATAGGAGCAGTATTATAGTAGTTATACTCTTGTACATAGGGGCAGTATTATAGTAGTTATATTCTTGTACATAGGAGCAGTATTATAGTAGTTATATTCTTGTACATAGGGGCAGTATTATAGTAGTTATATTCTTGTACATAGGGGCAGTATTATAGTAGTTATATTCTTGTATATAGGGGCAGTATTATAGTAGTTATATTCTTGTACATAGGAGCAGTATTATAGTAGTTATATTCTTGTACATAGGAGCAGTATTATAGTAGTTATATTCTTGTACATAGGGGGCAGTATTATAGTAGTTATATTCTTGTACATAGGGGGCAGTATTATAGTAGTTATATTCTTGTACATAGGGGGCAGTATTATAGTAGTTATATTCTTGTACATAGGGGGCAGTATTATAGTAGTTATATTCTTGTACATAGGAGCAGTATTATAGTAGTTATATTCTTGTACACAGGGGGCAGTATTATAGTAGTTATATTCTTGTACATAGGGGGCAGTATTATAGTAGTTATATTCTTGTACATAGGGGGCAGTGTTATAGTAGTTATATTCTTGTATATAGGGGCAGTATTATAGTAGTTATATTCTTGTACATAGGGGGCAGTATTATAGTAGTTATATTCTTGTACATAGGGGTCAGTATTATAGTAGTTATATTCTTGTACATAGGGGCAGTATTATAGTAGTTATATTCTTGTACATAGGGGGCAGTATTATAGTAGTTATATTCCTGTACATAGGAGCAGTATTATAGTAGTTATATTCTTGTACATAGGGGTCAGTATTATAGTAGTTATATTCTTGTACATAGGGGGCAGTATTATAGCAGTTATATTCTTGTACATAGGGGCAGTATTATAGTAGTTATATTCTTGTACATAGGAGCAGTATTATAGTAGTTATATTCCTGTACATAGGAGCAGTATTATAGTAGTTATATTCTTGTACATAGGGGTCAGTATTATAGTAGTTATATTCTTGTACATAGGGGGCAGTATTATAGTAGTTATATTCTTGTACATAGGAGCAGTATTATAGTAGTTATATTCTTGTACATAGGAGCAGTATTATAGTAGTTATATTCTTGTCTATAGAGGGCAGTATTATAGTAGTTATATTCTTGTACATAGGGGGCAGTATTATAGTAGTTATATTATTGTACATAGGGGCAGTATTATAGTAGTTATATTCTTGTACATAGGAGCAGTATTATAGTAGTTATATTCTTGTACATAGGGGGCAGTATTATAGTAGTTATATTCTTGTACATAGGAGCAGTATTATAGTATATTCTTGTACATAGGGGCAGTATTATAGTAGTTATATTCTTGTACATAGGGAGCAGTATTATAGTAGTTATATTCTTGTACATAGGGGCAGTATTATAGTAATTATATTCTTGTACATAGGGGCAGTATTATAGTAGTTATATTCTTGTACATAGGAGCAGTATTATAGTAGTTATATTCTTGTACATAGGGGCAGTATTATAGTAGTTATATTCTTGTACATAGGGGGCAGTGTTATAGTAGTTATAGTCTTGTCTATAGGGGGCAGTATTATAGTGTATAGCGCTCTCCTCTTCCTGTGATCCCTCCTGTACTCAGGTCTCCCCTCTTTCTCTTCTCTTCTGGCCGCTCTGACCTCCGTCCCGTTTTCCTGAGTATATGAGCAGTATGGTCGGAGTTCTTTGCTGCCAGCATTTGATGTTACACAGGAGGGTTGTTTGCGGGGTGAATCACTGGGAGCAGTTTTTTCTGTGTTTTGGGCGGGGGATGGGCTGCAGTGTTGGAGGATATCGGTGTTACGTCGGCCGCACACGTTGCGGGTCGGCTCTGATTTGTCGCTTGTCTGGGTGATACATATATTCGGTTTCCGGTGACTATTCACAGTCCGGATCCTCTGCTCCACCCCAGGATTTGCTGTCAGTGAGGAGGACTTGGCGGTATAATGGCCCAGTGACCCGACCGCCTTCAGTCTGAGCCACCAGGACCCGGGCAAGTAGAGAGCGCAGAATGAGAAAATCCTAAGTTGTGTGGACATTGTATGGCGGTATTTCTAGTAATGATATGTGACATACGTGGGCTTCGTAGTGTGATCACTGTATGGTGGTGGTTTACTACAGCGTGGTATGACGGCATTATTTGGGTATTAAACGGTAGTAGTATTTCGGTGCAGTTTATCATTTTTCTTTGGTACTGAGCACTGTATAGCGGTAATATTCGCCTTTCATGATTTTTTCTTTTTTTTTGCATTGTATGTAAGTTTTCTTTAATTTGGTTGCTGAATTGCAGTATTGTTTGTGAAACATATGGAACTGCTACTTGAGCACTGTATGGCGGTTTTATGTAGGCGCTGTGTGTCGGTTTTAGGTAGGCGTATGGCGGTTTTATGTAGGCGTATGGCGGTTTTATGTAGGCGTTGTATGGCGGTTTTATGTAGGCGCTGTGTGGCGGTTTTATGTAGGTGCTGTCTGGCGGTATTATGTAGGCTCTGTATGGTGGCAGTCTGTAGGCGCTGTATTGCGGTATTATTTAGGTATCGCATTACACTCTCCGGTGTCACTGATATCAGACGTTTTCATTTTCAAGATTTTATTTTAAAATTTCCTTAATAAACCAAACTTGTTTCCTCGTCGCTTTTCTCAGAAGAAGCCGAAGTCTCCTCCGCTCATGAGGAAATGAATCTCTGGCTGATACTTAGCATTTGGGAAGGAAGTCCGCGGCGGTGGAGGCCGAGCCTGCGTGTCGTCATCCTCCTAATGTGGTCTGTTCTCAGTGACCAGAACACGAAGCATCAGATGAAGGAGACAGTCAGGATGTAGGAGGGGGCGGAGGTCTGACATCTTCAGATATATGAAGGAGACAGTCAGGAGGTAGGAGGGGGCGGAGGTCTGACATCCTCAGATATGTGAAGGAGACAGTCAGGAGGTAGGAGGGGGCGGAGGTCTGACATCCTCAGATATGTGAAGGAGACAGTCAGGAGGTAGGAGGGGGCGGAGGTCTGACATCCTCTGATATATGAAGGAGACAGTCAGGAGGTAGGAGGGGGCGGAGGTCTGACATCCTAATATTATAGGAAGGAGACAGTCAGGAGGTAGGAGGGGGCGGAGGTCTGACATCCTCTGATATATGAAGGAGACAGTCAGGAGGTAGGAGGGGGCGGAGGTCTGACATCCTCTGATATATGAAGGAGACAGTCAGGAGGTAGGAGGGGGCGGAGGTCTGACATCCTCAGATATATGAAGGAGACAGTCAGGAGGTAGGAGGGGGCGGAGGTCTGACATCCTAATATTATAGGAAGGAGACAGTCAGGAGGTAGGAGGGGGCGGAGGTCTGACATCCTCAGATATATGAAGGAGACAGTCAGGAGGTAGGAGGGGGCGGAGGTCTGACATCCTAATATTATAGGAAGGAGACAGTCAGGAGGTAGGAGGGGGCGGAGGTCTGACATCCTCTGATATATGAAGGAGACAGTCAGGAGGTAGGAGGGGGCGGAGGTCTGACATCCGCCAATTGTAGGAATGAGACAGTCAGGAGGTAGGAGGGGGCGGAGGTCTGACATCCGCCGATTGTAGGAATGAGACAGTCAGGAGGTAGGAGGGGGCGGAGGTCTGACATCCTCCGATATTTGAAGGAGATAGTCAGGAGGTAGGAGGGGGCGGAGGTCTGACATCCTCGGATATATGAAGGAGACAGTCGGGAGGTAGGAGGGGGCGGAGGTCTGACATCCGCCAATTGTAGGAATGAGACAGTCAGGAGGTAGGAGGGGGCGGAGGTCTGACATCCGCCGATTGTAGGAATGAGACAGTCAGGAGGTAGGAGGGGGCGGAGGTCTGACATCCTCCGATATTTGAAGGAGATAGTCAGGAGGTAGGAGGGGGCGGAGGTCTGACATCCTCGGATATATGAAGGAGACAGTCGGGAGGTAGGAGGGGGCGGAGGTCTGACATCCTCAGATATATGAAGGAGACAGTCAGGAGGTAGGAGGGGGCGGAGGTCTGACATCCTCAGATATGTGAAGGAGACAGTCAGGAGGTAGGAGGGGGCGGAGATCTGACATCCTCAGATATGTGAAGGAGACAGTCAGGAGGTATGAGGGGGCGGAGGTCTGACATCCTCAGATATATGAAGGAGATAGTCAGGAGGTAGGAGGGGGCGGAGGTCTGACATCCTCGGATATATGAAGGAGACAGTCAGGAGGTAGGAGGGGGCGGAGGTCTGACATCCTCAGATATATGAAGGAGACAGTCAGGAGGTAGGAGGGGGCGGAGGTCTGACATCCTCAGATATATTAAAGAGACAGTCAGGAGGTAGGAGGGGGCGGAGGTCTGACATCCTCGGATATATGAAGGAGACAGTCAGGAGGTAGGAGGGGGCGGAGGTCTGACATCCTAATATTATAGGAAGGAGACAGTCAGGAGGTAGGAGGGGGCGGAGGTCTGACATCCTCAGATATATGAAGGAGACAGTCAGGAGGTAGGAGGGGGCGGAGGTCTGACATCCTAATATTATAGGAAGGAGACAGTCAGGAGGTAGGAGGGGGCGGAGGTCTGACATCCTCTGATATATGAAGGAGACAGTCAGGAGGTAGGAGGGGGCGGAGGTCTGACATCCGCCAATTGTAGGAATGAGACAGTCAGGAGGTAGGAGGGGGCGGAGGTCTGACATCCGCCGATTGTAGGAATGAGACAGTCAGGAGGTAGGAGGGGGCGGAGGTCTGACATCCTCCGATATTTGAAGGAGATAGTCAGGAGGTAGGAGGGGGCGGAGGTCTGACATCCTCGGATATATGAAGGAGACAGTCGGGAGGTAGGAGGGGGCGGAGGTCTGACATCCGCCAATTGTAGGAATGAGACAGTCAGGAGGTAGGAGGGGGCGGAGGTCTGACATCCGCCGATTGTAGGAATGAGACAGTCAGGAGGTAGGAGGGGGCGGAGGTCTGACATCCTCCGATATTTGAAGGAGATAGTCAGGAGGTAGGAGGGGGCGGAGGTCTGACATCCTCGGATATATGAAGGAGACAGTCGGGAGGTAGGAGGGGGCGGAGGTCTGACATCCTCAGATATATGAAGGAGACAGTCAGGAGGTAGGAGGGGGCGGAGGTCTGACATCCTCAGATATGTGAAGGAGACAGTCAGGAGGTAGGAGGGGGCGGAGATCTGACATCCTCAGATATGTGAAGGAGACAGTCAGGAGGTATGAGGGGGCGGAGGTCTGACATCCTCAGATATATGAAGGAGATAGTCAGGAGGTAGGAGGGGGCGGAGGTCTGACATCCTCGGATATATGAAGGAGACAGTCAGGAGGTAGGAGGGGGCGGAGGTCTGACATCCTCAGATATATGAAGGAGACAGTCAGGAGGTAGGAGGGGGCGGAGGTCTGACATCCTCAGATATATTAAAGAGACAGTCAGGAGGTAGGAGGGGGCGGAGGTCTGACATCCTCAGATATATGAAGGAGACAGGAGGTAGGAGGGGGCGGAGGTCTGACATCCTCAGATATATTAAAGAGACAGTCAGGAGGTAGGAGGGGGTGGAGGTATGACAACCTCAGATATATGAAGGAGACAGGAGGTAGGAGGGGGCGGAAGTCTGACATCCTCAGATATATGAAGGAGACAGGAGGTAGGAGGGGGCGGAGGTCTGACATCCTCGGATATATGAAGGAGACAGTCGGGAGGTAGGAGGGGGCGGAGGTCTGACATCCTCAGATATATGAAGGAGACAGTCAGGATTTAGGAGGGGGCGGAGGTCTGACATCCTCAGATATATGAAGGAGACAGTCAGGAGGTAGGAGGGGGTGGAGGTGTGACATCCTCGGATATATGAAGGAGACAGTCAGGAGGTAGGAGGGGGCGGAGGTCTGACATCCTCAGATATATGAAGGAGACAGTCAGGAGGTAGGAGGGGGCGGAGGTCTGACATCCTCAGATATATGAAGGAGACAGTCAGGATTTAGGAGGGGGCGGAGGTCTGACATCCTCAGATATATGAAGGAGACAGTCAGGATTTAGGAGGGGGCGGAGGTCTGACATCCTCAGATATATGAAGGAGACAGTCAGGAGGTAGGAGGGGGTGGAGGTCTGACATCCTCTGATATATGAAGGAGACAGTCAGGAGGTAGGAGGGGGTGGAGGTATGACAACCTCAGATATATGAAGGAGACAGGAGGTAGGAGGGGGCGGAGGTCTGACATCCTCTGATATATGAAGGAGACAGTCAGGAGGTAGGAGGGGGCGGAAGTCTGACATCCTCAGATATATGAAGGAGACAGGAGGTAGGAGGGGGCGGAGGTCTGACATCCTCAGATATGTGAAGGAGACAGTCAGGAGGTAGGAGGGGGCGGAGGTCTGACATCCTCAGATATATTAAGGAGACAGTCAGGAGGTATGAGGGGGCGGAGGTCTGACATCCTCAGATATATGAAGGAGACAGGAGGTAGGAGGGGGCGGAGGTATGACAACCTCAGATATGTGAAGGAGACAGTCAGGAGGTAGGAGGGGGCGGAGGTCTGACATCCTCAGATATGTGAAGGAGACAGTCAGGAGGTAGGAGGGGGCGGAGGTCTGACATCCTCAGATATATGAAGGAGACAGTCAGGAGGTAGGAGGGGGCGGAGGAATCACACCAAGTGGCGAATGTCCAAAAATAATCCCCAACCTCCTCTCCTGTCATTGGCCAATAGGAACATCAGGTGACCAAGTATACCCAGAATCCCCCCCGGAACCATGTCTGCGGGGGCCCCTTAATGGCCACATAGGTGTGAAAACATAAAGGCATAAAGGTGACATGTATCTAATCCTATCCTGTGTGATACTGTCTGCTGACCCGTGTATCTAATCCTATCCTGTGTGATACTGACTGCTGAGCCGTGTATCTAATCCTATCCTGTGTGATACTGTCTGCTGAGCCGTGTATCTAATCCTCCCCTGTGTGATACTGTCTGCTGAGCTGTGTATCTAATCCTATCCTGTGTGATACTGTCTGCTGAGCCGTGTATCTAATCCTATCCTGTGTGATACTGTCTGCTGAGCCCTGTATCTAATCCTATCCTGTGTGATACTGTCTGCTGAGCCGTGTATCTAATCCTATCCTGTGTGATACTGTCTGCTGACCCGTGTATCTAATCCTATCCTGTGTGATACTGTCTGCTGAGCCGTGTATCTAATCCTCTCCTGTGTGATACTGTCTGCTGAGCCGTGTATCTAATCCTATCCTGTGTGATACTGTCTGCTGAGCCGTGTATCTAATCCTATCCTGTGTGATACTGTCTGCTGAGCCGTGTATCTAATCCTATCCTGTGTGATACTGACTGCTGAGCTGTGTATCTAATCCTATCCTGTGTGATACTGACTGCTGAGCCGTGTATCTAATCCTATCCTGTGTGATACTGTCTGCTGAGCCGTGTATCTAATCCTCTCCTGTGTGATACTGTCTGCTGAGCCGTGTATCTAATCCTCTCCTGTGTGATACTGACTGCTGAGCTGTGTATCTAATCCTCTCCTGTGTGATACTGTCTGCTGAGCCGTGTATCTAATCCTATCCTGTGTGATACTGCCTGCTGAGCCGTGTATCTAATCCTCTCCCTGTGTGATACTGACTGCTGAGCCGTGTATCTAATCCTATCCTGTGTGATACTGTCTGCTGAGCCGTGTATCTAATCCTCTCCTGTGTGATACTGTCTGCTGAGCCGTGTATCTAATCCTATCCTGTGTGATACTGACTGCTGAGCCGTGTATCTAATCCTATCCTGTGTGATACTGTCTGCTGAGCCGTGTATCTAATCCTCTCCTGTGTGATACTGTCTGCTGAGCCGTGTATCTAATCCTCTCCTGTGTGATACTGACTGCTGAGCTGTGTATCTAATCCTCTCCTGTGTGATACTGTCTACTGAGCCGTGTATCTAATCCTATCCTGTGTGATACTGCCTGCTGAGCCGTGTATCTAATCCTCTCCCTGTGTGATACTGACTGCTGAGCCGTGTATCTAATCCTATCCTGTGTGATACTGACTGCTGAGCCGTGTATCTAATCCTATCCTGTGTGATACTGTCTGCTGAGCCGTGTATCTAATCCTATCCTGTGTGATACTGTCTGCTGAGCCGTGTATCTAATCCTATCCTGTGTGATACTGTCTGCTGAGCCGTGTATCTAATCCTATCCTGTGTGATACTGTCTGCTGAGCCGTGTATCTAATCCTATCCTGTGTGATACTGTCTGCTGAGCCGTGTATCTAATCCTATCCTGTGTGATACTGCCTGCTGAGCCGTGTATCTAATCCTATCCTGTGTGATACTGCCTGCTGAGCCGTGTATCTAATCCTCTCCTGTGTGATACTGTCTGCTGAGCCGTGTATCTAATCCTATCCTGTGTGATACTGTCTGCTGAGCCGTGTATCTAATCCTCTCCTGTGTGATACTGTCTGCTGAGCCGTGTATCTAATCCTATCCTGTGTGATACTGTCTGCTGAGCCGTGTATCTAATCCTATCCTGTGTGATACTGTCTGCTGAGCCGTGTATCTAATCCTATCCTGTGTGATACTGTCTGCTGAGCCGTGTATCTAATCCTATCCTGTGTGATACTGCCTGCTGAGCCGTGTATCTAATCCTCTCCCTGTGTGATACTGTCTGCTGAGCCGTGTATCTAATCCTCTCCTGTGTGATACTGTCTGCTGAGCCGTGTATCTAATCCTATCCTGTGTGATACTGTCTGCTGAGCCGTGTATCTAATCCTCTCCTGTGTGATACTGTCTGCTGAGCCGTGTATCTAATCCTATCCTGTGTGATACTGTCTGCTGAGCTGTGTATCTAATCCTATCCTGTGTGATACTGTCTGCTGAGCCGTGTATCTAATCCTATCTTGTGTGATACTGTCTGCTGAGCCGTGTATCTAATCCTATCCTGTGTGATACTGTCTGCTGAGCCGTGTATCTAATCCTATCCTGTGTGATACTGTCTGCTGAGCCGTGTATCTAATCCTATCCTGTGTGATACTGTCTGCTGAGCCGTGTATCTAATCCTCTCCTGTGTGATACTGTCTGCTGAGCCGTGTATCTAATCCTATCCTGTGTGATACTGTCTGCTGAGCCGTGTATCTAATCCTATCCTGTGTGATACTGTCTGCTGACCCGTGTATCTAATCCTCTCCTGTGTGATACTGTCTGCTGAGCCGTGTATCTAATCCTATCCTGTGTGATACTCTCTGCTGAGCTGTGTATCTAATCCTATCCTGTGTGATACTGACTGCTGAGCTGTGTATCTAATCCTATCCTGTGTGATACTGACTGCTGAGCCGTGTATCTAATCCTATCCTGTGTGATACTGTCTGCTGAGCCGTGTATCTAATCCTATCCTGTGTGATACTGTCTGCTGAGCCGTGTATCTAATCCTATCCTGTGTGATACTGCCTGCTGAGCCGTGTATCTAATCCTCTCCCTGTGTGATACTGACTGCTGAGCCATGTATCTAATCCTCTCCTGTGTGATACTGTCTGCTGAGCCGTGTATCTAATCCTCTCCTGTGTGATACTGTCTGCTGAGCCGTGTATCTAATCCTATCCTGTGTGATACTGTCTGCTGAGCCGTGTATCTAATCCTATCCTGTGTGATACTGTCTGCTGAGCTGTGTATCTAATCCTATCCTGTGTGATACTGTCTGCTGAGCCCTGTATCTAATCCTCTCCTGTGTGATACTGACTGCTGAGCTGTGTATCTAATCCTATCCTGTGTGATACTGACTGCTGAGCCGTGTATCTAATCCTATCCTGTGTGATACTGTCTGCTGAGCCCTGTATCTAATCCTCTCCTGTGTGATACTGACTGCTGAGCTGTGTATCTAATCCTCTCCTGTGTGATACTGTCTGCTGAGCTGTGTATCTAATCCTATCCTGTGTGATACTGACTGCTGAGCCGTGTATCTAATCCTCTCCTGTGTGATACTGTCTGCTGAGCCGTGTATCTAATCCTATCCTGTGTGATACTGACTGCTGAGCTGTGTATCTAATCCTATCCTGTGTGATACTGACTGCTGAGCCGTGTATCTAATCCTCTCCTGTGTGATACTGTCTGCTGAGCCGTGTATCTAATCCTCTCCTGTGTGATACTGTCTGCTGAGCTGTGTATCTAATCCTATCCTGTGTGATACTGACTGCTGAGCCGTGTATCTAATCCTATCCTGTGTGATACTGTCTGCTGAGCTGTGTATCTAATCCTATCCTGTGTGATACTGACTGCTGAGCCGTGTATCTAATCCTCTCCTGTGTGATACTGTCTGCTGAGCCGTGTATCTAATCCTCTCCTGTGTGATACTGACTGCTGAGCCGTGTATCTAATCCTATCCTGTGTGATACTGACTGCTGAGCTGTGTATCTAATCCTATCCTGTGTGATACTGTCTGCTGAGCCGTGTATCTAATCCTCTCCTGTGTGATACTGTCGGCTGAGCCGTGTATCTAATCCTATCCTGTGTGATACTGACTGCTGAGCCGTGTATCTAATCCTCTCCTGTGTGATACTGTCGGCTGAGCCGTGTATCTAATCCTATCCTGTGTGATACTGTCTGCTGAGCCGTGTATCTAATCCTCTCCTGTGTGATACTGAATGCTGAGCCGTGTATCTAATCCTCTCCTGTGTGATACTGACTGCTGAGCCGTGTATCTAATCCTATCCTGTGTGATACTGTCTGCTGAGCTGTGTATCTAATCCTATCCTGTGTGATACTGACTGCTGAGCCGTGTATCTAATCCTATCCTGTGTGATACTGACTGCTGAGCTGTGTATCTAATCCTATCCTGTGTGATACTGTCTGCTGAGCTGTGTATCTAATCCTCTCCTGTGTGATACTGTCTGCTGACCCGTGTATCTAATCCTCTCCTGTGTGATACTGACTGCTGAGCCGTGTATCTAATCCTATCCTGTGTGATACTGTCTGCTGAGCTGTGTATCTAATCCTCTCCTGTGTGATACTGTCTGCTGAGCCGTGTATCTAATCCTCTCCTGTGTGATACTGACTGCTGAGCCGTGTATCTAATCCTCTCCTGTGTGATACTGACTGCTGAGCCGTGTATCTAATCCTCTCCTGTGTGATACTGACTGCTGAGCTGTGTATCTAATCCTCTCCTGTGTGATACTGTCTGCTGACCCGTGTATCTAATCCTCTCCTGTGTGATACTGTCTGCTGAGCCGTGTATCTAATCCTCTCCTGTGTGATACTGACTGCTGAGCCGTGTATCTAATCCTATCCTGTGTGATACTGTCTGCTGACCCGTGTATCTAATCCTCTCCTGTGTGATACTGACTGCTGAGCCGTGTATCTAATCCTATCCTGTGTGATACTGTCTGCTGAGCTGTGTATCTAATCCTCTCCTGTGTGATACTGTCTGCTGACCCGTGTATCTAATCCTCTCCTGTGTGATACTGACTGCTGAGCCGTGTATCTAATCCTATCCTGTGTGATACTGTCTGCTGAGCTGTGTATCTAATCCTCTCCTGTGTGATACTGTCTGCTGAGCCGTGTATCTAATCCTATCCTGTGTGATACTGTCTGCTGAGCCGTGTATCTAATCCTCTCCTGTGTGATACTGTCTGCAGAGCCGTGTATCTAATCCTCTCCTGTGTGATACTGTCTGCTGAGCCGTGTATCTAATCCTCTCCTGTGTGATACTGTCTGCTGAGCCGTGTATCTAATCCTCTCCTGTGTGATACTGTCTGCTGACCCGTGTATCTAATCCTCTCCTGTGTGATACTGTCTGCTGACCCGTGTATCTAATCCTCTCCTGTGTGATACTGTCTGCTGAGCCATGTATCTAATCCATGTGATACCGCTGTGGCTTTGCTCCTTGTGGTCGGGGGTTGAAGTTTCGGTTCCCGTTCCTCGTCCGGTGATGATGGGGGTTGTGGTACTTTTCGCTCAGAGTCGTCACTTCTCCCTTTGTTGCGATTGGACGGATCTGGGCTCGAATGTCGCTGACGGGAAAAACCGGAAGGTTGAGAGCAAATGTGAAAGCGAAATTCTGCGGTTCCATCAGCTTCGGAGCGTTAGAAGGGGCTGATAAGCCTTGGAAAAGTCTTCACGCCCTGTGAACATTTTCCACATTACACCCACAGACTTCCATGTATTTTATTGGGATTTTTTGTGATGACACAAAGTAATAAGTATTTGCGATGTGTAAAGGAAATGATATGAGGTCACTAATTATCTTACAAATATAAATCTGATAGTTGTTCTGTGCATTAGTATTCAGCCCCCTGTAGTCTGATCTCTTCAAATAACATCCTGAGTGACCAATCGCCTCCTGAAGTCACATAATTAGTACATTGCGTCCCCCTAGGTGTGATTTCTTCTCAGTATAACTACAGCTGTTCTGTGAAGGCCTCAGAGGTTTGTGTGAGAACATTAGGGATCAAGCAAAACCATGAAAACCAAGGTGCCCACCAGACAAGTCAAGGATAAAGCTGAAAACCAAGGAGCCCACCAGACAAGTCAAGGATAAAGCTGAAAACCAAGGAGCCCACCAGACAGGTCAGGGATAAAGCTGAAAACCAAGGATCCCACCAGACAGGTCAGGGATAAAACGTGAAAACCAAGGAGCCCACCAGACAGGTCAGGGATAAAGCTGAAAACCAAGGTGCCCACCAGACAGGTCAAGGATAAAACGTGAAAACCAAAGAGCCCACCAGACAGGTCAGGGATAAAGCTGAAAACCAAGGAGCCCACCAGACAGGTCAGGGATAAAGCTGAAAATCAAGGAGCCCACCAGACAGGTCAGGGATAAAACTGAAAACCAAGGAGCCCCCCAGACAGGTCAGGGATAAAGCTGAAAACCAAGGAGCCCACCAGACATGCCCCTAATACTGGGGATATCAGCACCCCGGGGCGATAGACGTGCAGAGCATCACACCCCTAATACTGGGGATATCAGCACCGTGGGGCGATAGAGGTGCAGAGCATTGCATCCCCAATACTGGGGATATCAGCACCCTGGGGCGATAGAGGTGCAGAGCATCGCACCCACCCAAGAGCATCACACACCCCCAATACTGGGGATATCCGCACCCAGGGAGCGATGGAGGTGCAGAGCATCACACCCACCCAAGAGCTTCACACCTCCCCAATACTGGGGATATCCGCACCCAGGGAGCGATGGAGGTGCAGAGCATTGCACCCCCAATACTGGGGATATCAGCACCCTGGGGCAATAGAGGTGCAGAGCATTGCACCCCCAATACTGGGGATATCAGCACCCTGGGGCGATGGAGGTGCAGAGCATCGCACCACCAATACTGGTGATATCAGCCCCCTGGGGTGATGGAGGTGCAGAGCATCGCACCCCCAATACTGGGGATATCAGCCCCCTGGGGCGATGGAGGTGCAGAGCATCGCATCCCCAATACTGGGGATATCAGCCCCCTGGGGCGATGGAGGTGCAGAGCATCGCATCCCCAATACTGGGGATATCAGCCCCCTGGGGCGATAGAGGTGCAGAGCATCGCACCCCTAATACTGGGGATATCAGCACCCTGGGGCGATAGAGGTGCAGAGCATCGCACCCCTAATACTGGGGATATCAGCACCCTGGGGCGATAGAGGTGCAGAGCATTGCACCCCCAATACTGGGGATATCCACACCCTGGGGCGATAGAGGTGCAGAGCATCACACCCCCCCAAGAGCATCACACCCCCCAATACTGGGGATATCCGCACCCAGGGGGCAATAGAGGTGCAGAGCATCGCACCCCCAATACTGGGGATATCAGCACCCTGGGGCGATAGAGGTGCAGAGCATCGCACCCCCAATACTGGGGATATCAGCACCCAGGGGGCGATAGAGGTGCAGAGCATCGCACCCCCAATACTGGGGATATCAGCACCCAGGGGGCGATAGAGGTGCAGAGCATCGCACCCCCAATACTGGGGATATCAGTACCCAGGGGGCGATAGAGGTGCAGAGCATCGCACCCCCAATAATGGGGATATCAGCACCCTGGGGCGATAGAGGTGCAGAGCATCACACACCCCCAAGAGCATCACACCCCCCAATACTGGGGATATCCGCACCCAGGGGGCAATAGAGGTGCAGAGCATCGCACCCCCAATACTGGGGATATCAGCACCCTGGGGCGATGGAGGTGCAGAGCATCGCACCCCCAATACTGGGGATATCAGCACCCAGGGGGCGATAGAGGTGCAGAGCATCGCACCCCCAATAATGGGGATATCAGCACCCTGGGGCGATAGAGGTGCAGAGCATCGCACCCCCAATAATGGGGATATCAGCACAAATCAAATGGAATTATTTGACAGAGTTATTGGGACGATCTGCAGTAACAGCGGAGACTCCCGCAGTGCGATGTAACGGATCAGACATTGTGGATTATCGGAATCTTCTGTGTATCTGGATGTGGAGCGCGATCGTCAGCAGCGGCTCTATTCCTCCTCTATTGGCCCAGGTACAGGTTTCCCCCATTAAGGTTTTCGTCCCGGCACAGATGGAGCACAGCTGTCTGTAATGTCAGCCCGACGCGGGGGTCTCCCAGGAACATCGGGGGATCCTGAGCGAGCACGAGATCCGACCCCAACATCTGTGTCCTCCACCTCATGTCACCCGGGAGGGGAAGACCGGATATACTGCCTGTATACACTTGGGGGAGGTACATTATACCAAACTCAGGGGGCACTACTGAGTAATGCTAGATGTAAACTGCTATAATACTGCCCCCTATGTACAAGAATATAACTACTATAATACTGCCCCTATGTACAAGAATATAACTACTATAATACTGCCCCTTATGTACAAGAATATAACTACTATAATACTGCTCCTATGTACAAGAATATAACTACTATAATACTGCCCCCTATATACAAGAATATAACTACTATAATACTGCTCCTATGTACAAGAATATAACTACTATAATACTGCCCCTATGTACAAGAATATAACTACTATAATACTGCCCCTATGTACAAGAATATAACTAGTATAATACTGCCCCTATGTACAAGAATATAACTACTATAATACTGCTCCTATGTACAAGAATATAACTACTATAATACTGCCCCTATGTACAAGAATATAACTACTATAATACTGCTCCCTATGTACAAGAATATAACTACTATAATACTGCCCCTATGTACAAGAATATAACTACTATAATACTGCTCCTATGTACAAGAATATAACTACTATAATACTGCCCCTATGTACAAGAATATAACTAGTATAATACTGCCCCTATGTACAAGAATATAACTACTATAATACTGCTCCTATGTACAAGAATATAACTACTATAATACTGCCCCTATGTACAAGAATATAACTACTATAATACTGCTCCTATGTACAAGAATATAACTACTATAATACTGTCCCCTATGTACAAGAATATAACTACTATAATACTGCCCCCTATGTACAAGAATATAACTACTATAATACTGCTCCTATGTACAAGAATATAACTACTATAATACTGCCCCTATGTACAAGAATATAACTACTATAATACTGCCCCTATGTACAAGAATATAACTACTATAATACTGCTCCTATGTACAAGAATATAACTAGTATAATACTGCCCCTATGTACAAGAATATAACTACTATAATACTGCTCCTATGTACAAGAATATAACTACTATAATACTGCCCCTATGTACAAGAATATAACTACTATAATACTGCTCCTATGTACAAGAATATAACTACTATAATACTGCCCCTATGTACAAGAATGTAACTACTATAATACTGCCCCTATGTACAAGAATATAACTACTATAATACTGCCCCTATGTACAAGAATATAACTACTATAATACTGCTCCTATGTACAAGAATATAACTACTATAATACTGCCCCTATGTACAAGAATATAACTACTATAATACTGCCCCTATGTACAAGAATATAACTACTATAATACTGCCCCCTATGTACAAGAATATAACTACTATAATACTGCCCCTATGTACAAAAATATAACTACTATAATACTGCCCCTATGTACAAGAATATAACTACTATAATACTGCTCCTATGTACAAGAATATAACTAGTATAATACTGCCCCTATGTACAAGAATATAACTACTATAATACTGCTCCTATGTACAAGAATATAACTACTATAATACTGCCCCTATGTACAAGAATATAACTACTATAATACTGCTCCTATGTACAAGAATATAACTACTATAATACTGCCCCTATGTACAAGAATATAACTACTATAATACTGCCCCCTATGTACAAGAATATAACTGCTATAATACTGCTCCTATGTACAAGAATATAACTACTATAATACTGCTCCTATGTACAAGAATATAACTACTATAATACTGCCCCTATGTACAAGAATATAACTACTATAATACTGCTCCTATGTACAAGAATATAGCTACTATAATACTGCCCCCTATGTACAAGAATATAACTACTATAATACTGTCCCCTATGTACAAGAATATAACTACTATAATACTGCCCCTATGTACAAGAATATAACTACTATAATACTGCTCCTATGTACAAGAATATAACTACTATAATACTGCCCCCTATATACAACAATATAACTACTATAATACTGCCCCTATGTACAGGAATATAACTACTATAATACTGCCCCCTATATACAAGAATATAACTACTATAATACTGCCCCCTATGTACAAGAATATAACTACTATAATACTGCCCCCTATGTACAAGAATATAACTACTATAATACTGCCCCCTATATACAACAATATAACTACTATAATACTGCCCCTATGTACAGGAATATAACTACTATAATACTGCCCCCTATGTACAAGAATATAACTACTATAATACTGCCCCTATGTAGAAGAATATAAGATGATGTATCCTATGAAACAGACTCTCAGACTGGTGATACATTGTAGTCGCTGTTGACCTCCCACTGTGGGACGTTATTGATGGTCTCCGGCTGGGATGTTTCTCTGGACCCCACAGATGTTCCTTGTCTCCTTTATCCTCTGATGATGGGGATACTTTATCATCTGTAGTGCAGGAAGTTGTCCAGTGTCTCTGGGGTCCTGGGGGGTCTCTCATTTACTCTTCTTCTTTTGACATTTACTGTTCTTACTTGGTCTCCATAGACCCTTTAGTTTCTGAAATCTTATCAGACTTCGTCGTCTATTGATGCCCAAATCGATGATGGATTTTTATTTTTTGAAGAACAGGAATAAACTTTGCAAGAACTTTCCCCCGGTCCGTGCCATAAGTGTCGGCACCGTGCTGCAGCTTATGGGCTAATGATCTGTTTTTTTGCTGGACGCGCGTCGCGGGGTACACTCTGATCTCCTCCCTGTTTATGAAGCTGTAGGGGTAGAGCCGCTCTTTGTGCTTTGCTGCCAGGAGCCATTAATGGGAGCTTGTTCTCGCCTCAAAATATGAACACCTAAAATTTTTGCTTCTTTCCCTGGAGTTGCGTACGATGTTCTCCTGTCGACACTTTACAGGACTGGCAGCAGTGGACACAATGACTTCGATATACTCTAGACCACCAGGACCCTTGTAGACCACACCGGTATAAATGCTTTTGGTAACAGTGTTCCGTCTGCTTTAAGTCGCCGTCTTTATATAAAATTCTTCTTTCTCGACGTCTCCGCTCGGCGCCTACCGGCGGTAATGATCTCCATCGTAGAAAACCCCAGACGCCGCAACAGCTGAAAGTGAAATTTGCAGAGAGGAAACAGCTGCTCTTGTTTTGTGATAAATTAAAGCATTAAGTAGGAGCCGCTCTAATGAGCTGGAGAAATTAGCATAAATAAATAAATATGATGACATCACCTCCCTCCGCAGCACAGGAGCAGAGATCACACCCGATCCGCGCACAGGAAAGCAGTCACTGCCAGAACGTGCGGTCCCGCTGTCCCCCTGCTCGCGTAAAGAAAGATGTATTCATGTAGTGATGATACAAGATGGCATCCAGTGCCGGCACCAGCTCTTAGCCCGACAGGGCAGTTAATGGAAACAACGATTAACCACTCCTTATGAACTTCTTGTTCTTAGCTCCATTACAAAGAAAAGCCTTAGAACATTCTTTATTAGAATGCTCAGTGTCCTGTGCTCATTATTAGAATGCTCAGTGTCCTGGGCTCATTATTAGAATGCTCAGTGTCCTGGGCTCATTATTAGAATGCTCAGTGTCCTGGGCTCATTATTAGAATGCTCAGTGTCCTGGGCTCATTATTAGAATGCTCAGTGTCCTGGGCTCATTATTAGAATGCTCTCTGGATTACACTTAGTACATTTGCCTATGGTCTACATTCTTTCTTATAGTGCTGTGTTCGCTATTAGAATGCCTTGTACCTTATGCGCACTATTATAATGTCCTGTGCCCTACATTTTATTAGTATGCCCTATGCTCTATATTAGGGCATTCTGATAAATTAAAGGGCACAGAGCATTCTAATATCGACAACAGAGTTTGCTAATCTCGAGCATAAGGAAGAGAGCATTCTAATATCGAGTAAAAGGAACATGGCATTCTAATAGCGAGCATAGTGCATCATAATAGCGATTGTAAGTCACAAGGCATTCTAATAAAATGTGGGGCACAGAGCATTCTATGTTCCCCATTAGAATTCCTTGTGACTTACTATCTCTATTATGATGCCCTATGCTCGCTATTAGAATGCCATGTTCCTTTTACTCGATATTAGAATGCTCTCTTCCTTATGCTCGCGATTAGCATGCCCTATGCTCGCGATTAGCATGCCCTATGCTCGCGATTAGCATGCCCTATGCTCGCGATTAGCATGCCCTATGCTCGCGATTAGCATGCCCTATGCTCGCGATTAGCATGCCCTATGCTCGCGATTAGCATGCCCTATGCTCGCGATTAGCATGCCCTATGCTCGAGATTAGCATGCCCTGTTCCCTATGCTTGCTATTAGAATGCCCTGCGCCAGTGCCCTATGCTCACTGTTAGATTGCTCTGTTCCCTATGCTAGCTTTTAGAATGCTCTCTTCCCTTTGCTCGCTATTAGAATGCCCTGTGCCCTATGCTCGCTATTAGAATGCCCTGTGCCCTATACTCTCTATTAGAATGCTCTGTTCCCTCTGCTTGCTATTAGAATGCTCTGTTCCCTCTGCTTGCTATTAGAATGCTCTTTTACCTATGCTTGCTATTAGAATGCTCTCTTCCCTATGCTCGCTATTAGAATGCTCTCTTCCCTATGCTCGCTATTAGAATGCTCTCTTCCCTTTGCTCGCTATTAGAATGCTCTCTTCCCTTTGCTCGCTATTAGAATGCTCTCTTCCCTTTGCTCGCTATTAGAATGCTCTCTTCCCTATGCTCGCTATTAGAATGCTCTCTTCCCTATGCTCGCTATTAGAATGCTCTCTTCCCTATGCTCGCTATTAGAATGCTCTCTTCCCTATGCTCGCTATTAGAATGCTCTCTTCCCTATGCTCGCTATTAGAATGCTCTCTTCCCTTTGCTTGCTATTAGAATGCTCTGTTCCCTCTGCTCGCTATTAGAATGCTCTGTTCCCTCTGCTCGCTATTAGAATGCTCTGTTCCCTCTGCTCTCTATTAGAATGCTCTGTTCCCTCTGCTCGCTATTAGAATGCTCTGTTCCCTCTGCTCGCTATTAGAATGCTCTGTTCCCTCTGCTCGCTATTAGAATGCTCTGTTCCCTCTGCTCGCTATTAGAATGCTCTGTTCCCTCTGCTCGCTATTAGAATGCTCTGTTCCCTCTGCTCGCTATTAGAATGCTCTGTTCCCTCTGCTCGCTATTAGAATGCCCTGTTCCCTCTGCTCGCTATTAGAATGCCCTGTTCCCTCTGCTCGCTATTAGAATGCCCTGTTCCCTCTGCTCGCTATTAGAATGCCCTGTTCCCTCTGCTCGCTATTAGAATGCCCTGTTCCCTCTGCTCGCTATTAGAATGCTCTGTTCCCTCTGCTCGCTATTAGAATGCTCTGTTCCCTCTGCTCGCTATTAGAATGCTCTGTTCCCTCTGCTTGCTATTAGAATGCTCTGTTCCCTCTGCTTGCTATTAGAATGCTCTGTTCCCTCTGCTTGCTATTAGAATGCTCTGTTCCCTCTGCTTGCTATTAGAATGCTCTGTTCCCTCTGCTTGCTATTAGAATGCTCTGTTCCCTCTGCTCGCTATTAGAATGCTCTGTTCCCTCTGCTCGCTATTAGAATGCTCTGTTCCCTCTGCTCGCTATTAGAATGTTCTGTTCCCTCTGCTTTCTATTAGAATGCTCTGTTCCCTCTGCTTTCTATTAGAATGCTCTGTTCCCTCTGCTTTCTATTAGAATGCTCTGTTCCCTCTGCTCGCTATTAGAATGCTCTGTTCCCTCTGCTCGCTATTAGAATGCTCTGTTCCCTCTGCTCGCTATTAGAATGCTCTGTTCCCTCTGCTCTCTATTAGAATGCTCTGTTCCCTATGCTCTGTTCCCTATGCTTTCTATTAGAATGCTCTGTTCCCTCTGCTCGCTATTAGAATGCTCTGTTCCCTCTGCTTGCTATTAGAATGCTCTGTTCCCTCTGCTCGCTATTAGAATGCTCTGTTCCCTATGCTCTCTATTAGAATGCTCTGTTCCCTCTGCTTGCTATTAGAATGCTCTGTTCCCTCTGCTTGCTATTAGAATGCTCTTTTACCTATGCTTGCTATTAGAATGCTCTTTTACCTATGCTTGCTATTAGAATGCTCTCTTCCCTATGCTCGCTATTAGAATGCTCTCTTCCCTATGCTCGCTATTAGAATGCTCTCTTCCCTTTGCTCGCTATTAGAATGCTCTCTTCCCTTTGCTCGCTATTAGAATGCTCTCTTCCCTTTGCTCGCTATTAGAATGCTCTCTTCCCTATGCTCGCTATTAGAATGCTCTCTTCCCTATGCTTGCTATTAGAATGCTCTCTTCCCTATGCTCGCTATTAGAATGCTCTCTTCCCTATGCTCGCTATTAGAATGCTCTCTTCCCTATGCTCGCTATTAGAATGCTCTCTTCCCTATGCTCGCTATTAGAATGCTCTCTTCCCTTTGCTTGCTATTAGAATGCTCTGTTCCCTCTGCTCGCTATTAGAATGCTCTGTTCCCTCTGCTCGCTATTAGAATGCTCTGTTCCCTCTGCTCGCTATTAGAATGCTCTGTTCCCTCTGCTCGCTATTAGAATGCTCTGTTCCCTCTGCTCGCTATTAGAATGCTCTGTTCCCTCTGCTCGCTATTAGAATGCTCTGTTCCCTCTGCTCGCTATTAGAATGCTCTGTTCCCTCTGCTCGCTATTAGAATGCTCTGTTCCCTCTGCTCGCTATTAGAATGCTCTGTTCCCTCTGCTCGCTATTAGAATGCTCTGTTCCCTCTGCTCGCTATTAGAATGCTCTGTTCCCTCTGCTCGCTATTAGAATGCCCTGTTCCCTCTGCTCGCTATTAGAATGCCCTGTTCCCTCTGCTCGCTATTAGAATGCTCTGTTCCCTCTGCTCGCTATTAGAATGCTCTGTTCCCTCTGCTCGCTATTAGAATGCTCTGTTCCCTCTGCTCGCTATTAGAATGCTCTCTTCCCTCTGCTCGCTATTAGAATGCTCTCTTCCCTATGCTCGCTATTAGAATGCTCTCTTCCCTATGCTCGCTATTAGAATGCTCTCTTCCCTATGCTTTCTATTAGAATGCTCTGTTCCCTCTGCTTTCTATTAGAATGCTCTGTTCCCTCTGCTCGCTATTAGAATGCCCTGTTCCCTCTGCTCGCTATTAGAATGCTCTGTTCCCTCTGCTTTCTATTAGAATGCTCTGTTCCCTCTGCTCGCTATTAGAATGCTCTGTTCCCTCTGCTCGCTATTAGAATGCTCTGTTCCCTCTGCTCTCTATTAGAATGCTCTGTTCCCTCTGCTCGCTATTAGAATGCTCTGTTCCCTCTGCTCTCTATTAGAATGCTCTGTTCCCTATGCTCTGTTCCCTATGCTCTCTATTAGAATGCTCTGTTCCCTCTGCTCGCTATTAGAATGCTCTGTTCCCTATGCTCTCTATTAGAATGCTCTGTTCCCTCTGCTCGCTATTAGAATGCTCTGTTCCCTCTGCTCTCTATTAGAATGCTCTGTTCCCTCTGCTCGCTATTAGAATGCTCTGTTCCCTCTGCTCGCTATTAGAATGCTCTGTTCCCTCTGCTCGCTATTAGAATGCTCTGTTCCCTCTGCTCGCTATTAGAATGCTCTGTTCCCTCTGCTCGCTATTAGAATGCTCTGTTCCCTATGCTCGCTATTAGAATGCTCTGTTCCCTCTGCTCGCTATTAGAATGCTCTGTTCCCTCTGCTCGCTATTAGAATGCTCTGTTCCCTCTGCTCGCTATTAGAATGCTCTGTTCCCTATGCTCGCTATTAGAATGCTCTGTTCCCTATGCTCGCTATTAGAATGCACTATTCTCGATGAACCATGTGTCGAAACATTATATGCGGAGACCTTTCCTCTCATTTCCGCCACTTCCAGGGTCTCCTCCTCTCCAATAATTACTGCGCTTGTGGGTTTATTTTAAGTATTATGGAAAACCAAGCGACTTAAGAAAGCTTTCCATCAAAACTGACCAAAAAACCTCAACAGAACGGAGAGGAATCTCTGTGGTTTGTTCTTTAAAGAGTTCAATGGCCCAAAGCAAATATTACTGTATAACAATCTGTCACCACCAGAAGTATCAAAGACCGGAAAACCCCCAATACACAGAGAAGATTCATAACCCCGACCCCGAATGTAACGTACCGCAAATCTATAAACCATACGTCATTGTCACAGTATTCATAGGAGCAGTATTATAGTAGTTATATTCTTGTACATAGGGGGCAGTATTATAGTAGTTATATTCTTGTACATAGGGAGCAGTATTATAGTAGTTATATTCTTGTACATAGGGGCAGTATTATAGTAGTTATATTCTTGTACATAGGGGCAGTATTATAGTAGTTATATTCTTGTATATAGGGGGCAGTATTATAGTAGTTATATTCTTGTACATAGGAGCAGTATTATAGTAGTTATATTCTTGTACATAGGGAGCAGTATTATAGTAGTTATATTCTTGTACATAGGGGCAGTATTATAGTAGTTATATTCTTGTACATAGGGGCAGTATTATAGTAGTTATATTCTTGTACATAGGGAGCAGTATTATAGTAGTTATATTCTTGTACATAGGGGGCAGTATTATAGTAGTTATATTCTTGTACATAGGGGGCAGTATTATAGTAGTTATATTCTTGTATATAGGAGCAGTATTATAGTAGTTATATTCTTGTACATAGGAGCAGTATTATAGTAGTTATATTCTTGTACATAGGGGGCAGTATTATAGTAGTTATATTCTTGTACATAGGGGGCAGTATTATAGTAGTTATATTCTTGTACATAGGAACAGTATTATAGTAGTTATATTTTTGTACATAGGGGGCAGTATTATAGTACATGGGGGCAGTAATAATTAGTATACATAGTATTCTTTCACATTATACTTGTATCCTCCGTACTTTTCTGTGTTTTCGCAGCCTCTTCCTTGGTGATCTGGGCGTCGCGTTGTGTTTTTTTCCTTCGTTACCTTGAGATGGTGGTGGTGGTGGTGGTGATGTTGGTGATGGTGGTGGTGGTGGTGTTGGTGGTGGTGGTTGTTGCTTTATAGCGAGTGCTCGGATTTATATCTACCTTCTTTTGTCACTCGGTGAATCATCTCCATGGTAACTGAAGCCTCAAACACTGTAAGAAGCTGCTGAACTTTTGGGCACGGAGAGTCGGAAAACCATAGAAACCAAATATTATTCTGTCATATATGAACATAGAAAAAAAAAAGTTATAGGATGAAGAAAGTGTAAAAAGCAGAACTCGTGTCGGCTTCTCGTAAACCGCAGATGTCAGGACCGGTGTCACTTGCGGAAACTCCAGATATTGAGCCTCTTACGCACTCGGGCATCTTGTAAATGTTAATATTCCGGCCGGAATATCTTGCTGCATCCAGGACTCCACATTATACAATGCCATCGTCTAGCTCATTGTGCCCCAATTACCACTGATCACCTCCAGAGCGGCGCTCACACTGCAGTCTCCATCCTGAGAGCCAACAGAAGGGCAGCAGAGTTGTGGCTTCTGATGACGTAGAGATGTCGTGTTTTCTGATGACGTCTTCTGCCGGTCATAGCATTACACCATGTAGAAAGTCACGTTCTCAGGAGGACACTTACAAGTCGTTCTTCCTTCCTTCGGGATTTCCTTTATTGACACATACAAAGGCAATGGGGGAAGTCACTTCTGTAGGAACTTCATGCCCTCTCTCGATTCATAAGAGATTAAAGTTGCCATCTTGAATATGGTAGGCCATACAGTTTTTGGACGCTTGGATATACCCCCAAAATCCTGATCCCTACCTTCTCATTTAGGAACGGAAGTGCCTTTGAGGAGCACTCAGAAGTAAATTTCCAATACCTTCGCATTTAGGAACGGAAGTGCCTTTGAGGAACACTCACAAGTAAATTTCCAATAACTTCTCATTTAGGAACGGAAGTGCCTTTGAGGAGCACTCAGAAGTAAATTTCCAATACCTTCTCATTTTGGAACGGAAGTGCCTTTGAGGAGCACTCACAAATAAATTTCCAATACCTTCTCATTTAGGAACGGAAGTGCCTTTGAGGAGCACTCACAAGTAAATTTCCAATAACTTCTCATTTAGGAACGGAAGTGCCTTTGAGGAGCACTCACAAATAAATTTCCAATACCTTCTCATTTAGGAACGGAAGTGCCTTTGAGGAGCACTCACAAGTAAATTTCCAATAACTTCTCATTTAGGAACGGAAGTGCCTTTGAGGAGCACTCAGAAGTAAATTTCCAATACCTTCTCGTTTTGGAACGGAAGTGCCTTTGAGGAGCACTCACAAATAAATTTCCAATACCTTCTCATTTAGGAACGGAAGTGCCTTTGAGGAGCACTCACAAGTAAATTTCCAATCCCTTCTCATTTAGGAACGCAAGTGCCTTTGAGGAGCACTCACAAGTAAATTTCCGATACCTTCTCATTTAGGAACGGAAGTGCCTTTGAGGAGCACTCACAAGTAAATTTCCAATAACTTCTCATTTAGGAACGGAAGTGCCTTTGAGGAGCACTCACAAGTAAATTTCCAATACCTTCTCATTTAGGAACGGAAGTGCCTTTGAGGAGCACTCACAAGTAAATTTCCGATACCTTCTCATTTAGGAACGGAAGTGCCTTTGAGGAGCACTCACAAGTAAATTTCCAATAACTTCTCATTTAGGAACGGAAGTGCCTTTGAGGAGCACTCACAAGTAAATTTCCAATACCTTCTCATTTAGGAACGGAAGTGCCTTTGAGGAGCACTCACAAGTAAATTTCCAAAAGAATCTTAGTTAAAGGCCACCAACGTGGCCCATTCTTGTTAGCTTGCTTGATGTGGGAGTTTTAAGTGAAGGTGACAAGTCAAAGTATCTCCATAGTTTACTGGAAATCTGGTGGCATACTGTAATAGATTGGGTCGATAATGGTCTTTGTTTGCTAAGAAATACTATCAGTTTTGAGTCAAGAGTCCAAAGTATCTCCAACCCTAGTCCCATCCTTCCACCATGTCTACGTTCTAGGTGACCATGAAGATGGTCATCTGGAGAAGGTAATGCTATGCAACCAACATGGACTATTATCAGACCAATCAATTACCATCAATTTTGAAGCTGAAATGTCAGTCGATATATCCCCAACCCCTTTAGTCTCCATATTCCTCCTAGATGACCGTGATGGAGGTCAATCGCCATAATCTCGCTTCCATTTTTACCCCTTAGGTTGACGGTGTTAAGAGGACTTATTTACTTGTCAGAGTTTGGTCCATTACAAGCTTTTCTGGTACTTTGAAGGTTATGTCTTAATCTTGTGTGGTGACACTATATTTTTCTTTAACGGCCTTCGACTCGAACTCGAGCCTAGATATGTCCACCAGGGTCTTCCCCGCCTTTTTCTTGATAACTCTGACGTTGAATGTCTTCTATATTCACTTTTTCAGGAGACTCCGGCCAAGTGTTAGGAGACCCATGTATGAGGTTAAGTTGGTGTTAGAGGTGTTGGGTCCCCTTTAGCCCCCTTGAATTATGTTTAATTGGTTTTAAAGGTCACAACCATCTGTATCATTTTCGAAAACAATACAAGTCCATCAGTAGACTGCATTACTTCACATACTCTCCAAGACCTTCTTGATTCTTCCGAGTGGCGAGTTGCGGTATCTTTGTACAGCACTCCACTTGCTTATAAACATGTCACTTACAGTTCTAGGCTTGTGGTGCTCAAGGAAGGAAACCGGATGGTATTGTCCAGTGTACGCAAGTCGTCTCCTGCGCCCTCCAGCTTCTTGACAGCCTGTATTGTGAGGGTCTAATCCTTTCTCACAGCAGGAGGACAATATGTTAGAAAGGCGTGCTCCACACTATGATACACGGTCCCCGACATTCTTCTCAAGGGTTATCCATGTCTGAAGCCTTGTGGTGACCACTTATTCTAAGGTGGGATGAAGTAGGACTTGGGTTATGGATTGCATGGGTTGTGGGTCGAGAGATATCAGTAGACTGACCAGGTCGAGAAGCTCATCTCCAGGTTGTCATGGACTTAGCCTCTGCAAAGGTGGGGAGTGGACCTCAAGAGAGGGAAAAAGAGAAGTCTAGAAATGGGATGGATAGCGGTGGGACAGAGGTCTATAGAATGGAAGTCGTATAATATGGGATAAATAGTGATGGGATAGAGGTCTATGTATATGGGATGAATAATGATAGGACGGAGGTCTCTGGATTTGGGATGGATAAGATGGGGGGTCACATAATATGGGATGGATAGGGATGGGATGGAGGTCTCTGGATTTGGGATGGCCAGGATGGAGGTCACATATGGGATGGATAGCGATGGGACGGAGGTCTCTGGATTTGGGATGGATAGGATGGAGATCACATAATATGGGATGGATAGGGATGGGACGGAGGTCTCTGGATTTGGGATGGATAGGATGGAGATCACATAATATGGGATGGATAGAGGCTGGCCGGAGGTCTCTGGATTTGGGATAGATAGCCATGGTATGGGTAGAAACGGGATGGAGGTCTCTGGATATAAGATGAGGCCGAGGTCTCTGGATATGGGATGGATAGAGGCTGGCTGGAGGTCTCTGGATTTAGGATGGATAGATACTGTCCGAAGGTCATGGATATGGGATGGCTAGCGATGGGATGGAGGTCTCTGGATATGAGATGAGGCAGAGGTCTCTGGATATGGGATGGATAGAGGCTGGCCGGAGGTCTCTGGATTTGGGATAGATAGCCATGGTATGGGTAGAAACGGGATGGAGGTCTCTGGATATGGGATGGATAGAGGCTGGCCGGAGGTCTTTGGATTTGGGATAGATAGCCATGGTATGGGTAGAAATGGGATGGAGGTCCTGGATACGAGATGAGGCAGAGGTCTCTGGATATGGGATGGATAGAGGCTGGCTGGAGGTCTCTGGATTTAGGATGGATAGATACTGGCCGGAGGTCATGGATATGGGATGGATAGCGATGGGATGGAGGTCTCTGGATATGAGATGAGGCAGAGGTCTCTGGATATGGGACGGATAGAGGCTGGCTGGAGGTCTCTGGATTTAGGATGGATAGATACTGGCCAGAGGTCATGGATATGGGATGGATAGCGATGGGATGGAGGTCTCTGGATATGAGATGAGGCAGAGGTCTCTGGATATGGGATGGATAGAGGCTGGCCGGAGGTCATGGATATGGGATGGATAGCGATGGGATGGAGGTCTCTGGATATGAGATGAGGCAGAGGTCTCTGGATATGGGATGGATAGAGGCTGGCTGGAGGTCTCTGGATTTGGGATAGATAGCCATGGTATGGGTAGAGACGGGATGGAGGTCTCTGGATATGAGATGAGGCAGAGGTCTCTGGATATGGGATGGATAGAAGCTGGATGGAGGTCTCTGGATTTGGAATGGATAGAGACAGGGCAGAAGTCTCTGGATATGGGATAGTGAACGATGGGATGGAGGTCTCTAGACGTGGGATGCATAGAGACAGGATGGAGGTCTCTGGTTATGGGATGGATAGAAGCTGGCCAGAGGTCTCTGGATATGTGCTGGAGAACGATGGGACAGAGGTCTCTGAACATGGGTTGGATAGAGACAGGACAGAGGTTTCTGGATATTGGATGGATAGCGATGGGACGGAGGTCTCTATATAGGATGGATATTTATAGGATGGAGGTCACATAATATGGGATGGATAGTGATTTATGTGTAAGCTTTCTGCCATGTGTCCTGTGTCTGTCCATCCAGCTTTTTGAGGGGCAGATACTGATGGATCTGCCCGGAGGACATGAAGAAGAGACGACCATCCAGACAACAGAGCTGCCTCACTTTTCTCCTGATAGGGCTCTTTGTACATGTTCAGGGATTGGGCTCACGTCCAAGGTCATGTACTACAATCCTTTCTTTTTCTTCCCCTAAACTTGACCACAAGTATCCGCTGTGTCCTCCGTATGATCTAACCGGCTGTGCAGACTGGAGAGGGTGGAGGGGACGGGAGGAGGGAGGACTTTGAGCCTTTTTCGTCTTTGCTCTTCCTCTAAGTGACAAGTGCGAATGAAAGTTTTGAATGGTTGGTGATGGGCAGGAGAGTCACCCGCATTGCCCCATCCATCGCCCTTGTGTTACCCTTCTGTTTCTGTAATCACTTCCTGCAAGCATAGTGATCACGAGCGGAGACGTCCAGAGCTACGATCCGAGGAACTGAGGACTCGGTAAGGACTGCTCATGGTCCCTGGGGCTGGGATTACTTGATTTTTGTGGGCAACCTTCATAATTACCTCCAAAAATCACAATATTCACATAGGAAGGGGATTTTGAAAGCCACCAATGTGGACCCACAGGAGATAGGCTGGCTGACTTTTGGGGGGCACTGTTATTGGGGGAGTGTTGTGTGTCTCTCACTGCTGACGGCTCGCTCTGCTGCTACCTAGCAC
Source organism: Phyllobates terribilis (assembly GCF_046119375.1). Classification (NCBI taxonomy): domain Eukaryota; kingdom Metazoa; phylum Chordata; class Amphibia; order Anura; family Dendrobatidae; genus Phyllobates; species Phyllobates terribilis. The sequence goes on from NW_027362785.1 coordinate 8,151,478, forward strand.
TAATCTAAATGACATATCATAATGTTTTATCGTATTTTTCGTATTATTTTTTAGTAAAAATCCATCTTAAGAAGCACCTGTCACCAGGTCAGAAGTGGCAAGATTTTCTTTTAATTTTCTTCCCGTTGTGCCATTGATTATTTTGCTTTTTGTTTCCTTAAAATCCGCCATACGGTTCCGGAGATATGGGCAGTTTTATTTAGTGCTACTTTTTCTAGTAGGGGGCGTGGCTCACGGGGTAATTTATGCAGAGCAGTTTAAATACACGCCCCCGAGGATCCGCCACATAGATGTAAAGCCCATAACTCTGGAACCGTATGGCGGATTTTAACGAAACAAAAAATAGAATGATCAGTGGACCATCGGGAATAAAATAAGAATCTACATCGGACGCTAAGGACCCGGTGACAGGTTCTCTTTAAATTCGAGGATGCCAAACACCAGAAAGCTAAAGTAGATTGATGGCGGAACGCTGGTTAATAACTTATTCATCGCTTAGTTCTGTCTCTTCCCAGCCTCATGTGTGACAATAACGATGACATGGAGGCCCTCTGCCAGCGCTGCCACGTAATTCATTCTTCTCCAGCACAACAAACTCGCTGCCAATGTCGGAGTGAAAGCGAGAAATGTTATTCTGCTGTTTGTGATTCACATGTTTGGCTTGAACGACATCGATGAGACGTAGGAAAGGTTCTGCAGGGGGTCCGAGAAGGGGCGAATCACACTGCTATAACCTGGGCATATTCTGCGTATAATTATATATGTACAGCCGGTATAACATAAGCATTGCTCATGCGATACAAATTCATCCCCTTCCTGAGGACGTTGCAGTGGTGGATGGATATTATCAATATTCCTTTCACTTATTCCCGTTAATCCCGCAGAATTTATGTAGCCAGAGACCCAATCTCCCTCTAAACTGCATTACAGATCTGTCCGCCGGGCGCGTAAGTGGCGTGTAAAAGTTTAGGCACCCCTGGTCAAAATTACTGTTATTGTGAACAATTCGGCAAGTGGACGATGAAATGATCTCCTTGTTTGGGGGATTTCAATGCGTTCTTCCTTGGAGACTTCTTCCAGTTCTGTGAGATTCCTGGGACGTCTTGCATGCTCTGATCCTTTTGAGGTCCAGACACAGATTTTCAATGATGTTCAGATCAGGGGACTGTGAGGGTCATTGTAAAACCTTCATCTTGCGCTTTTTGAGGTCGTCTACTGTGGATTGTGACGTGTGTTTAGGATCATTCTCCATTTGTAGAAGCCATCCTCTTATCGAATTCAGCTTTTTTTTACAGATGGTGTCCTGTTTGCATCAAGAATTTGTTGAAATTGCATTGAATCTATTCTTCCCTCTACCCATGAAATGTTCCCTGTGCCATTGGCTGCAACAGAACCCCAAAGCATAATTGATCCACCCCCATGCTTAATGGTTGGCAGGATGTTCTTTTCCTGAAATTCTGTGCCCTTTTTTCTCAACACATACCTTTTGATCATTGTGGTCAAAGATTTCTATTTTAACCTCATCGGTCCACAGGACTTTTTTCCACAATGCATCAGGCTTGTTTAGATGTTCTTTTACAAACTTCTGACTCTGAATTTTATGGAGAGGTTTTCTTCTGATGACTCTTCCATGAAGGCCATATTTGTGCAGGTGTCTCTGAACAATAGAACAATGTACCACAACTCCAGAGTCTGCTAAATCTTGCTGAAGGTCTTTTGAAGTCAAGCAGGGGTTCTAATTTGCCTCTTTAGCAATCCTACGAGCAGCCCTCGCTGACATTTTGCTTGGTCTTCCAGACCTTATCTTGACCTCCACTGTTCCAGGTAACTAACATTTCTTAGATATATTTCAAACTGAGGAAAAGGGCATCTTAAAATCGCTTTGCTATCTTCTTCCTTGGTTTGAGTAGATGGATCAGCATTTTCCAACTGGTTTCAGTGTTTCGCCGTTTTGTCACATTTGTTGCAGGTTTCTTGATGTTTAGTTTGTTGTTTTCTTTTTGCCTTTGGATCTGAGATGTTAGAATTGGCTAAATATTACCGCTCCATCTCATATACACTTTTTACCTATAGTTTGCAGGACTGAACTGTTTCTCCATCATCATCAATGGATGAAAAGTCGTTACATTAAGTTATCTTGCTCTTGGGTGGCTTTTACATATTCAGTTTTAAGATTTTATAAGATTTACCACCTCCAAACATTTTGACAACAAACTCTCGAGTAGCTTCACTGTAGCAAACGCCTTCTTAATCCTTCTGACTTTTGGACCCAGCGGCAACCTCCCTCCTGCTTTGATTGACACACCCTGGTTGGTCTGGGTGTTTATAAACTCTGTCAGCTTCAGGGAGTCGCCGGTAATATTCACATTTTCCCTTGTGAAGGCTTGGAGCTATAGTAGTCAGTTAACTTCCTCTCTGGTGCCCTGGGAAGACGTTTGGTGTTAACTCTTTTGTATGTGCTCAAGCTAAGTTTCCCCTCTTTGTTTGTCTCCCTTGTTGTCTTTAGTTTATAGTGGGGACTGACCAGTATTCACCCCCCCCATCAAGGGCCTAGCTCTAGGGCTTAAGTTTCCTGCTTGATGATTGGTGTGGAACCAATATAGGGACGGTAGGATAGGTAGGGTGTTATTAGATCAGCCTAGGGGTCTCCACTCCCCCTTTTCCTGGTGTCTGGACTTCCTTCCCCTCATCCCTTTGTGTTGCACTTAGTCTTCCCACACTGTGTGTGACAGGATGTTTGTGAAGGAGGCTAAGAAGTGAGAGATCGAAAAGCCATGGTCAGGTGGAGACGGACTTCTCCTAACCAAGGTGTAAAAACACCTATGTAGCTTAAGTCCTGTAACAGAGCTAAGGCGGTAGTGTCACAAATGTGGTAGATGTTTTCGGGTGGTGCACCCCCGATGAAATTATTTCAGTATGGTTTTTGGTCTTGTTGTTGTTGGGAAATGTTCCGATTCTGATTTTATACAATTCTTCCACGTCTACAGATGAGACTCAGAAGAACTTTTTGAGATTGTTGGATTTCGGGAAAACATGCGGGTGTTTTTGTCCTCCATGCCTCATTGATAGGATCAAAGGGTTTTTTGAAGGTCAAGGGCTTTTGTTGATGGCCTAAGGCTTGCACAATTGAATTTGTAGGATGTTTGAGAAACAACTTGGTCTCTGTAAGCAATGGATCCTGGTGGCCAAGTTGTACAGTTCTTCCAGAACAACCCTGTGGTCATGTAGCCATGGACTAAGTTGGATGTCTTGGGAAAGAGTTGAGTTCAGCTAATGATATCTCACACCTTTGTCTTTCAGTTGTCCTCCCTCTTGGCTCAATCAGTCTTTTTGAACATAAATAATAATGATGGTAGGAAAATAACTTGTAATTTGGAGACACAACACAGACTCTTAATTGAAAAAGAGGTCTCCGAACGGTCAGCGACTACTTACGTTAACATTACCGCTCCACGCAAAACCAGAAAGAAAACTCGTTGCTCGAATCCTGCGCTGGGGATGGGGTGTTTTCATTATTTTTGGTCTTGGACATAGGCCATGACCACAATCCCCACCCAAAAGAGTCGTAATTGTACTTTTTTTGTGTAATTGTACTTTTTATTGATAGAACTGTGTTTATAGGTAACATTAGTGGGTTGACTCCTCTGTCCCCCTACTTTGATTTCCCAGCATGTGACTTTGTCGGAAAATATTTCAAAGTCTGATACAAAGTTTCTTCTGAAACTCTAAAAACCCACTGAGTTACTTTGCAACCAGGGTCAAGAAGAAAAGTCGGATAAAGTTTCTTCTGAAACTCTAAAACCCAATGAGTTACTTTGCAACCAGGGTCAAGAAGAAAAGTCGGATAAAGTTTCTTCTGAAACTCAAAAACCCTTTGAGTTACTTTGCAACCGGGGTGAAGAAGAAAAGTCTGATAAAGTTTCTTCTGAAGAGCCATTCTCCTTGGTGTTGTCCCCACTGTCAGTGTGCTGCCACCATCAGAGGGCCAGGGAATCTCGGACTACACATCGATTTCCTCCAATATGTCCATGAGCTTTGAATTCACTACCATGCATGTCTTCCGCCTCCTTTCTCGAATCTGTGGAAATTCTAGCTCCAACCAATGTGGCCAAGAATGGATTTTCTTTCTAATAAGCCAGTCTCTTTTCATGTTGCAGCGTTCAAACATCTGGCCAACGTCAGGACCTCCTGTGGAGTGAGATTTGAACAAGTTCTTGAAGAAGCGGCCAAGACAATGCCGGGGCCACGACGCCACATCCATGCCAACATCTCATCACTGATCGTTAGGAGGTCTGGACTCTCTCCACCTCCCAATAGTCTAGTAGCTCAGGAGACCTCATTAGATGTTTGCAACCCTCCTAATCGCCCTTTTATCCACCTCTTTCCATCTGAGACACATGGGTCTAATCTGGGGTTTGGCAGCTAGTCTTACACGTCTGGCAGAGGTCAGAAGGATTGGAGATGTTTGTGTCTTGTTTGTTTCTTCTTGCTCGTGTCGGAATGAGAATGGTTTAATGGAGGAACCTACAGACCTGATTTTGTGGGACCTGAAGGCGAGCCAAGCTGTACAAAGTCGAGGAGTATTGAGTGGTGCCATGGGGCAGCCGTAGAGTCCTAGGCCTCCTATATCTCCAAACATAAAGACTGAAACCTGAGGGCTCGGAAACCTACTCCGCTACGTTCTGCCGTATCTTGAGCTTCTTCTTTAGCAGCAATTGTAATTCTGGAGATTAAAATGTGGCTGTCATTGCCGTGACCACTAGGGAAATCTATAAGATGTATGATTTAATTTTGGTGGGTCTTACCAAATTGTCAAGCTTTACTTGCAGCTTACTGACATTGAGATAAAGCTCGATAAATGTTATTTTCTCGAGTCCAGGAAATTTCTCATATTTGCCCTTTTTTTTTTTTCCGCATCCTATTTCCATGGAGATTCCGTCCAGCCTTTACAACCGGGAAATTCTTTGATCCGGACTTGAAAGGGTGCCGTGAATGAAAGGCTTCCCCCCCCCGGGCGCCCGTCGTCTGGAACGTCACGTTTTTTTTTTTTTTTCTTTTCTACGAATCCGCCGATTGCTGTCACCGAATCACAGCGGATCTATTAATGAGCGATATCAAAAGATTTCCAGCCTGACCGAGAAACGCGCGTCGGGGACGAGCGTTGTCATGGAAACATACAATGTATCTGCCTAGAAACAGAATGCTCTGATTTACTGCTTACACTCACCAGGTTCTCCTCCTCCGTCCCTCAGGTGCTGGATACAGATCCCTAATGATTGCCACCATCGAAGGGATCGTCGGCCAACTTTCCACCACTTCTGACTGACCCATACATCTCCATTATGTGAAGCTGCATCCCCCCCCCCCTCCTCCTGCTCATTCCCAACTGAGCATATTACAATATTAACACCCCCTTTTAATATTTTTTTTTTTAAAGGGGTACACACCCAAATATTTTCGGTCGTCCTTCACTGGTGTCCGGAGGGTGTCGTCTTTTTTCCCCCCTCTGTTTTAGGCCCTAGGATATTAGATTTTTTTTAATTTTTCTTCCCTTTTGATCGTCCTCGGACCGGAGCAGCGTAACGTTGCAAAGAGGAAGTTCCCTTTTTTTTTTGCTACATTTTGTTACTTAGTTTATGATTTATTTTTCATTGTTTCCTTCCGTTTTTTTTTGTTTTATCAGCCGTGAATGAGTTGAACCCCCGGATTAAAGCCCCCCCCCCCAATATACTTTAACCCTCTCCTATCTGCTCCAGCATTTAAAGGGCCAGTACAGATTTGGAAAAAAAAAAATAGAGAATATTTTCCTCTTCTGCTCGACATCTTTTTTTTGCCGTCCCTCCAGATATCCGATGGGTGGGGAAGGGGAACATGGGGTGGTTGCCCATTAGTAAAAGCCTCCTTGGCTGATTTTGATCATTTTCTGGCCCATAAGGTTGGGCAGCAGCACAGAGTATTTCAGGAGAGGAGGCAGCACAGAGGATGTTTTGGCCCTTGGCTGGCAGGGCGTGTGATGTGGAGGTGTCGGAATCGGGGCTATGTCAGGAATGTGGCTCCCGTCGCACACAATCCTGCATTGTATTCTGGGGAGAATGGGGCCATTGTGCCGGATTGGGCGGACGGGAGCGAAGTCCGGGCGTCTCCAGGCCTCATAGAAGAGAAAGCTGGCGCTGAAAGAGTTAAAGATTTAGAGGGAAATATCTGTAATGTGCAGATAATTACTGGGGAAACCCTGGGCACTGTCCATAACTGTATCCGTCCATGTATCAATCTCATTCTATATCTTCTATCTGTTATTGATCTGTCTATCTGTCGAACTTTCTCTGTATATATTTCTGCAGTGACATCAGTGCCACCTGGAGGTGATGAGTGAAATAGCAGGACAGCCTTCTCCATGTATTTCTGCAGTAAGGAAATAGACAGCGTGTGCAGCCCTGGGAGGTCGGGATAGGAGGTGAACTGTGCAGCCCTCGGAGGTCGGGATAGGAGGTGAACTGTGCAGCCCTCGGAGGTCGGGATAGGAGGTGAACTGTGCAGCCCTCGGAGGTCGGGATAGGAGGTGAACTGTGCAGCCCTCGGAGGTCGGGATAGGAGGTGAACTGTGCAGCCCTCGGAGGTCGGGATAGGAGGTGAACTGTGCAGCCCTCGGGGGTCGGGATAGGAGGTGAACTGTGCGGCCCTCGGAGGTCGGGATAGGAGGTGAACTGTGCAGCCCTGGGAGGTCGGGATAGGAGGTGAACTGTGCAGCCCTCGGAGGTCAGGATAGGAGGTGAAGTGTGCAGCCCTGGGAGGTCGGGATAGGAGGTGAAGTGTGCAGCCCTCGGAGGTCAGGATAGTAGGTGAACTGTGCAGCCCTCGGAGGTCGGGATAGGAGGTGAAGTGTGCAGCCCTCGGAGGTCGGGATAGGAGGTGAAGTGTGCAGCCCTCGGAGGTCGGGATAGGAGGTGAAGTGTGCAGCCCTCGGAGGTCGGGATAGGAGGTGAAGTGTGCAGCCCTCGGAGGTCGGGATAGGAGGTGAACTGTGCAGCCCTGGGAGGTCGGGATAGGAGGTGAACTGTGCAGCCCTGGGAGGTCGGGATAGGAGGTGAAGTGTGCAGCCCTCGGAGGTCAGGATAGGAGGTGAAGTGTGCAGCCCTCGGAGGTCGGGATAGGAGGTGAAGTGTGCAGCCCTCGGAGGTCGGGATAGGAGGTGAAGTGTGCAGCCCTCGGAGGTCGGGATAGGAGGTGAAGTGTGCAGCCCTCGGAGGTCGGGATAGGAGGTGAAGTGTGCAGCCCTCGGAGGTCGGGATAGGAGGTGAACTGTGCAGCCCTCGGAGGTCGGGATAGGAGGTGAAGTGTGCAGCCCTCGGAGGTCGGGATAGGAGGTGAACTGTGCAGCCCTGGGAGGTCGGGATAGGAGGTGAACTGTGCAGCCCTCGGAGGTCGGGATAGGAGGTGAAGTGTGCAGCCCTCGGAGGTCGGGATAGGAGGTGAAGTGTGCAGCCCTCGGAGGTCGGGATAGGAGGTGAACTGTGCAGCCCTCGGAGGTCGGGATAGGAGGTGAAGTGTGCGGCCCTCGGAGGTCGGGATAGGAGGTGAACTGTGCAGCCCTCGGAGGTCGGGATAGGAGGTGAAGTGTGCAGCCCTCGGAGGTCGGGATAGGAGGTGAACTGTGCGGCCCTCGGAGGTCGGGATAGGAGGTGAACTGTGCAGCCCTCGGAGGTCAGGATAGGAGGTGAACTGTGCAGCCCTGGGAGGTCGGGATAGGAGGTGAACTGTGCAGCCCTCGGAGGTCGGGATAGGAGGTGAACTGTGCAGCCCTCGGAGGTCGGGATAGGAGGTGAACTGTGCAGCCCTGGGAGGTCGGGATAGGAGGTGAACTGTGCAGCCCTCGGAGGTCGGGATAGGAGGTGAACTGTGCGGCCCTCGGAGGTCGGGATAGGAGGTGAACTGTGCAGCCCTGGGAGGTCAGGTTAGGAGGTGAACTGTGCAGCCCTCGGGGGTCGGGATAGGAGGTGAACTGTGCAGCCCTGGGAGGTCGGGATAGGAGGTGAACTGTGCAGCCCTGGGAGGTCAGGTTAGGAGGTGAACTGTGCAGCCCTCGGAGGTCGGGATAGGAGGTGAAGTGTGCGGCCCTCGGAGGTCGGGATAGGAGGTGAAGTGTGCGGCCCTCGGAGGTCGGGATAGGAGGTGAAGTGTGCGGCCCTCTGAGGTCGGGATAGGAAGTGAAGTGTTGCAGCCTTTGGAGGTCGGTTTAGGAGGTGAACTGTGCGGCCCTCGGAGGTCGGGATAGGAGGTGAACTGTGCGGCCCTCGGAGGTCGGGATAGGATGTGAAGTGTTGCAGCCTTTGGAGGTCCGCTTAGGAGGTGAACTGTGCAGCCCTGGGGGTCGGCTTAGGAGGTGAACTGTGCGGCCCTCGGAGGTCTGGATAGGAGGTGAAGTGTGCGGCCCTCGGAGGTCTGGATAGGAGGTGAAGTGTGCGGCCCTCGGAGGTCTGGATAGGAGGTGAAGTGTGCGGCCCTCGGAGGTCGGGATAGGAGGTGAAGTGTGCGGCCCTCGGAGGTCGGGATAGGAGGTGAAGTGTGCGGCCCTCGGAGGTCGGGATAGGAGGTGAAGTGTGCGGCCCTCGGAGGTCGGGATAGGAGGTGAAGTGTGCGGCCCTCGGAGGTCGGGATAGGAGGTGAAGTGTGCGGCCCTGGGAGGTCGGGATAGGAGGTGAAGTGTGCGGCCCTGGGAGGTCGGGATAGGAGGTGAACTGTGCGGCCCTCGGAGGTCGGGATAGGAGGTGAACTGTGCGGCCCTCGGAGGTCGGGATAGGAGGTGAAGTGTGCGGCCCCCGGAGGTCGGGATAGGAGGTGAAGTGTGCGGCCCTCGGAGGTCGGGATAGGAGGTGAAGTGTGCGACCCTGGGAGGTCGGGATAGGAGGTGAAGTGTGCGGCCCTGGGAGGTCGGGATAGGAGGTGAACTGTGCAGCCCTCGGAGGTCGGGATAGGAGGTGAACTGTGCGGCCCTCGGAGGTCGGGATAGGAGGTGAAGTGTGCGGCCCTCTGAGGTCGGGATAGGAAGTGAAGTGTTGCAGCCTTTGGAGGTCGGTTTAGGAGGTGAACTGTGCAGCCCTGGGAGGTCGGGATAGGAGGTGAAGTGTGCGGCCCTCTGAGGTCGGGATAGGAAGTGAAGTGTTGCAGCCTTTGGAGGTCGGTTTAGGAGGTGAACTGTGCGGCCCTCGGAGGTCGGGATAGGAGGTGAACTGTGCGGCCCTCGGAGGTCGGGATAGGATGTGAAGTGTTGCAGCCTTTGGAGGTCCGCTTAGGAGGTGAACTGTGCAGCCCTGGGGGTCGGCTTAGGAGGTGAACTGTGCGGCCCTCGGAGGTCGGGATAGGAGGTGAAGTGTGCGGCCCTCGGAGGTCGGGATAGGAGGTGAAGTGTGCGGCCCTGGGAGGTCGGGATAGGAGGTGAAGTGTGCGGCCCTGGGAGGTCGGGATAGGAGGTGAAGTGTGCGGCCCTGGGAGGTCGGGATAGGAGGTGAAGTGTGCGGCCCTGGGAGGTCGGGATAGGAGGTGAAGTGTGCGGCCCTGGGGGTCGGCTTAGGAGGTGAAGTGTGCGGCCCTCGGAGGTCGGGATAGGAGGTGAAGTGTGCGGCCCTGGGAGGTCGGGATAGGAGGTGAAGTGTGCGGCCCTGGGAGGTCGGGATAGGAGGTGAAGTGTGCAGCCCTCGGAGGTCTGGATAGGAGGTGAAGTGTGCGGCCCTCGGAGGTCGGGATAGGAGGTGAAGTGTGCGGCCCTCGGAGGTCGGGATAGGAGGTGAAGTGTGCGGCCCTGGGAGGTCGGGATAGGAGGTGAAGTGTGCGGCCCTGGGAGGTCGGGATAGGAGGTGAAGTGTGCGGCCCTGGGAGGTCGGGATAGGAGGTGAAGTGTGCGGCCCTGGGAGGTCGGGATAGGAGGTGAACTGTGCGGCCCTCGGAGGTCGGGATAGGAGGTGAACTGTGCAGCCCTCGGAGGTCGGGATAGGAGGTGAACTGTGCGGCCCTCGGAGGTCGGGATAGGAGGTGAAGTGTGCGGCCCTCGGAGGTCGGGATAGGAGGTGAAGTGTGCGGCCCTCTGAGGTCGGGATAGGAAGTGAAGTGTTGCAGCCTTTGGAGGTCGGTTTAGGAGGTGAACTGTGCGGCCCTCGGAGGTCGGGATAGGAGGTGAACTGTGCGGCCCTCGGAGGTCGGGATAGGATGTGAAGTGTTGCAGCCTTTGGAGGTCCGCTTAGGAGGTGAACTGTGCAGCCCTGGGGGTCGGCTTAGGAGGTGAACTGTGCGGCCCTCGGAGGTCTGGATAGGAGGTGAAGTGTGCGGCCCTCGGAGGTCTGGATAGGAGGTGAAGTGTGCGGCCCTCGGAGGTCTGGATAGGAGGTGAAGTGTGCGGCCCTCGGAAGTCGGGATAGGAGGTGAAGTGTGCGGCCCTCGGAGGTCGGGATAGGAGGTGAAGTGTGCGGCCCTCGGAGGTCGGGATAGGAGGTGAAGTGTGCGGCCCTCGGAGGTCGGGATAGGAGGTGAAGTGTGCGGCCCTGGGAGGTCGGGATAGGAGGTGAAGTGTGCGGCCCTGGGAGGTCGGGATAGGAGGTGAAGTGTGCGGCCCTGGGAGGTCGGGATAGGAGGTGAAGTGTGCGGCCCTGGGAGGTCGGGATAGGAGGTGAAGTGTGCGGCCCTGGGAGGTCGGGATAGGAGGTGAAGTGTGCGGCCCTGGGAGGTCGGGATAGGAGGTGAAGTGTGCGGCCCTGGGAGGTCGGGATAGGAGGTGAAGTGTGCGGCCCTGGGAGGTCGGGATAGGAGGTGAACTGTGCAGCCCTGGGGGTCGGCTTAGGAGGTGAAGTGTGCGGCCCTCGGAGGTCGGGATAGGAGGTGAAGTGTGCGGCCCTCGGAGGTCGGGATAGGAGGTGAAGTGTGCGGCCCTCGGAGGTCGGGATAGGAGGTGAAGTGTGCGGCCCTCGGAGGTCGGGATAGGAGGTGAAGTGTGCGGCCCTCGGAGGTCGGGATAGGAGGTGAAGTGTGCGGCCCTCGGAGGTCGGGATAGGAAGTGAAGTGTTGCAGCCTTTGGAGGTCCGCTTAGGAGGTGAACTGTGCAGCCCTGGGGGTCGGCTTAGGAGGTGAAGTGTGCGGCCTTCGGAGGTCGGGACACGAGGTGAATTTTCTGGCCCCTGGAGGTTGGGTTAGGAGGCGAAGCGTGCGGCCCTCGGGGGTCGGGTTAGGAGGTGAAGTGTGCTACACGGAGCTCCCGTCATGCTGGACCTGGCCGAGCCTCCAAGGAAATCCATATGTATTGCTTTCCTCTTTTTTTTGCTAGAGTATTACCCTCATCGTCTTCCTCAAAATAGTTTAAATATTCTTGGTCATGGTCCATTTCCATACATATCGGACCAATATCTTGGGGTCAAAAATCCAAGAGTCATTGACCTGGCCAAACAAACATCGGGTCATTCTGTTCTCAGGGCCGGTGTGGTCATTGCTACCAGGCCACTTGTCTTTGTCACTGGTTGGTGATGATGGACTGATGGATTCATCACCAAAATGCAATGGGGAACATTTTATTTTTAGCAGAAGACTCATTTCGTAAAACATATTTTTTTTTTCCTCTAAAATTAAGGACATTTGTCAGGTTGTCACTCCCTTTAATATAGGAAGTGAAGAAACCCCCTTCAATCCGGTAGAAGACACCCAAGTTATGGGAAATTATCCCTAAAAGCATTAATTACGTGCCCCAAAAAAGTATTTTTAAAGGGATAAAAAGTAATTTTTAAACTTTAAATACCGCCCATGCTTATACTGCCACGCCCCCGAGGAGCACCAAAACTTGTAGATGGAGCAATAATGTTTCTTTTTTACTTAAAATTAATGTAAATAGGAATGAAGTTCAAGAGGGAGCAAAGATGACTGTCCCACCTAGGCCCGGGCCCCTGAGGGGTCCCTAATCTTACTGTGGATGATGACAGGAGGCACAGATTTTTCTTTGGGGTCTGGCAGCCTTTAGATGTAGAAAATTGCCAAAGCATTGTGGGAGTTGTGGTTCTTCCACAGTTGGATATTATTTTGGTGGATCTGGTTTTCATTTGTTGAAGGTGATTATTTTTCGGTTTAAGCCGTATACTATATACTCCAGTGCGTATCTGGTCTCCAGACGCGCGTCACGGGACCACAGGAAATGTTTACTTATTGCTTTAGAAAAACCACAGAAGCAATAAGGAAGATAATCTTATCTCCCCGAGCAGCGTGATCGTAAGCTCTGCAGCCCAACCGCCATCATACACTGGATAGTCAGAGGTCATAGATGACGCCGAGTCTTAAAGGGGAAGTATGCGAAATAAAAGGAACGTATCACAACGATCCGTGAAAAATCAGAGCTTCTGTTACATCATTAACTGCAGAAATGGACATTTACTACTTATATAATAACATCTTATAGCAAATTGTTAAATTGCATTTTTGTTTTTTTTTTACCCACAGAAACCAGGAATGATGAACCCACAGAGAATAGAAGATTCAAGCCAAGGTCCCCTACCCCTGGGGTGGCAGTGTTATATGTCCCCACAGGGTCGGAGGTACTATGTAAATACCAACACCAATGGTGAGTGAGCAAGATCTACTACCACATGTGCAACTATAATACTGCCCCCTATGTACAGGAATATAACTACTATAATACTGCTCCTATATACAAGAATATAACTACTATAATACTGCTCCTATGTACAAGAATATAACTACTATAATACTGCTCCTATGTACAAGAATATAACTACTATAATACTGCCCCCTATGTACAAGAATAAAACTACTATAATACTGCCTCCTATGTACAAGAATATAACTACTATAATACTGCCCCCTATGTACAAGAATATAACTACTATAATACTGCCCCTATGTACAAGAATATAACTACTATAATACTGCCCCCTATGTACAAGAATATAACTACTATAATACTGCCCCCTATGTACAAGAATATAACTACTATAATACTGCCCCTATGTACAAGAATATAACTACTATAATACTGCCCCCTATGTACAAGAATATAACTACTATAATACTGCCCCCTATGTACAAGAATATAACTACTATAATACTGCTCCCTATGTACAAGAATATAACTACTATAATACTGCCCCCTATGTACAAGAATATAACTACTATAATACTGCTCCTATGTACAAGAATATAACTACTATAATACTGCCCCCTATGTACAAGAATATAACTACTATAATACTGCCCCCTATGTACAAGAATATAACTACTATAATACTGCTCCTATGTATAAGAATATAACTACTATAATACTGCTCCCTATGTACAAGAATATAACTACTATAATACTGCCCCCTATGTACAAGAATATAACTACTATAATACTGCCCCCTATGTACAAGAATATAACTACTATAATGCTGCCCCTATGTACAAGAATATAACTACTATAATACTGCCTCCTATGTCCAAGAATATAACTACTATAATACTGCCCCCTATGTACAAGAATATAACTACTATAATACTGCCCCTATGTACAAGAATATAACTACTATAATACTGCTCCTATGTACAAGAATATAACTACTATAATACTGCCCCTATGTACAAGAATATAACTACTATAATACCGCCCCCTATGTATAAGAATATAACTACTATAATACTGCTCCTATGTATAAGAATATAACTACTATAATACTGCCCCCTATGTACAGGAATATAACTACTACACTTCTGCTTTGACAATAACCCCTTTAATAAGTTCCCGCTGGCGGTTTTGTTACTGGCACAAATCGTTTTGATGATTCCAGTTAAAGTTTGTGATAAATCAGCGACAATATTAAATAATCAGCAGAACTTGCACATCTTGATTCTTTGTGTAAGTGGCGCATGAATAATCCTGGCGAGAGTGGCGGCTTTATTATCTGAGGAAGAAATGTGCTGCGGGGACAGAAATGTAACATCTGCAGGGTTCGAGTGTTGTGTATGGATCCGGGCGTGTTTGGGGGGGGAGGAGGGGCAGAGACTTTACTTCTCAAGTGTCTCCAGCTGCGAAGTTACAAAGCCAAAAGGCATCGCGGAAACACAAGGCTTCCACTTATAGAGAGAGTGAGGAGACAATCATGGGGAGCTGGCTTTTCCATAGAAGACATTACCATGGGGCCAGGTTGTATATTTGCAGGCGCTTAGTTACATCGAATCACTTCAATTAATGCAGAGAATCCTAATGTTACTATATAGACAGTAAGATCCGCCCCCGAGGAGCGGTGATTGAGAATAGGAGGGGCAAATGCACCTTTCTGTCATGTAATGGGACCTAAACCCCCTCTTTATGAGACAAGCAATGCGTGACCAATGCATTTTGTGGGTAGAAGTTGGGGATGTTGCAATTAGTTGTATTGTTTGAAGGTTTGGATGAGAAAATAATTGTTACTGGCCCTTTAAATGTTAGTGACATGGAGATATATACAAAATATGAACCAATCTCAAGAGTGATCTCTCTGCAAATTATCACCTACAGCAGAAGTGACTTGTAAAGCTATAGCCTAGTTAACATGTGAGGGTCTTTCTCCCTGGTAGAGGCAGGGGAGAATTAAACACAGACCTGTGAAATTGACCCCTCCAGCAGAGGGGCAGAGACTGAAGGAAAGAGGAAATAGCTCGTTTGGCTTCAAACACTCTCGCAAATAATCAGAACAATTCCCAGCTACAAGTTCCCAGGACATCCGGGACCGATACAAAATATGCAATAGCTCAAGTTCCATAATTCTGATAATAACGGGAACTATATTTTTAGTGGCAGGGTCAGCCAAGGAACCATATGCTTATTTTTCCTTAGCTTTGAGCCCCTCCAGGGGGCGGTAATGCAAAAGTACCAGAATAACGGATCGCAGCTACAGAATGCCTGCTCTCCAAAGAAAGGTAAATTCATAACGGGTAATATGGCGTCGCTTGCACGCTTCTGCGGGCAACCAGGGACAAGTTATCGCGGAAGTTAGATATTTTAATAAAAACATGAAGGGTGGAGCCCGTGCCCACATGTTGTCAGCGCAAATGGCGTGTGGGCCGGTCTCCTGCTTCCGCATAAAAGAGCCAACTGAAGTTTGATCCATATTCATTGCCAGGGGGGTACAGATACTATTAGCAACAGATCACGTTCGATAACGCTCAAATCAAATCGGGGAGCCCCTCCTCCAGCTATACTGACTCGTCTCTACGAACTCTATAGTAAGTTTCTTCTGTAATCCTGTTTATTTTATGTAACTGTCTATTCTGTACTGTAAATGTCCATTTGTAAAATCTTTGTATATTTTTCCTAAACACTGCCTCCCTTTTGGATTAAATATAAAATTTAATAGCTCTGTTTCTTTTGCTCTGTAATCGTTCTGTCCCCCGAAGCCATATACGCTACCAGAAAGCAGGCGTCCGGCCAGGCCTGTATTATATTTCAAATCTAGATGGTGGTGGCAGCGAATAACAATAATTGGGCTATCGTGAAGCTGACAGTGACCGTACGGGGGTCGTATACACATATTCCATGCGTTGGAATCCAGATGTGTGACACCATACGCTCACTGGTCGCTTGCCGATACCTAAGTAGGGAGTAGTCTGGATCGTGTGCTCGCGAATCTGTGACAAAATCCTGACAGAGTGACGGCAACAGCGAGATATTGCGTGGTCTCCCCGATGTCGTCCTTGTGAAACCCTGACAGTCGGTCCTCTCCAACTTCGGCCAGGCTTTAATACCTTGGGGTCAGAAACTGTACCGAACTCACTGTTATGCCCTGGAAAACATGGCAGACCATTCCCCGATTGTGAATGCAGCTCCGGATGTGACAGGAGTATAAGACTCTACATGAACATATCCCCCTGACCCTTCTCTCCTCCCCTGTATACATAAATATATCCTCAGTGACCCCGGACCAGGAGTTTATGGCTTGGCGCCTCTTGATGGTCACGCGACGGCACTGTTTACACTGAGATGAAGTGCGAGGTTTTATTCGGGGCTCTATAAAGCAGTCTGACATCCCATGATGCACCAGAGCGCAGTGAATGATGGAATCTTGACCAGGCTTGTCAGGGATAGTCACCCAATCCCGATTACTCACAGAGACCAACCACTGTGATCCCTGTAGTGAACAGCTCTCTGCCGTCCACTATCGTCCAGACAATTGCATGATTGGCCGACGATCAACCGAGGGGACCACAGACTGTACTCACTTATTAGTTATTGGAAAGATAACAGTGAGCGTATGGCGTACACACCTCCTTCCAACACATGGAATATATGTATACACCCTCTTACGATCACTGCTAGCTTCACGATAACCCAAGAAAGATTATTGCTGCCACCACCGATCAGTTTTAAACACAGGCCTGATTGGACTCCTTATTGGTAGCATGTGGTTTCGGGGGAGGAACGATTACAGAACAGAAGAAAGAGAACTATTACATTTTATATTTAATCCAAAGGGAGGCAGTGTTTATGAAAAAATATACACAAGATTTTACAAAGGGGAACAAAACAATACAGCATATACAGTTAAACAAAATAAAGGGGATTAGTAGAAGAACTTACTATACCGATCGCAGAGATGATTCAGTTTAGTCGGAGGGGAGCACCCCAATTGATTTTGCCGTTCCGCGAATATGCATCTCCCAGCATGACCATAGATCAATATTCGGCTTGATCTTTTATGCAGGATTGGGCCCTGTGATGACCTCACGTGGGCTGGTCTCCGCCCTTCATGGTTTTATTAAATCTCTAATTTCTGTGATATCTCGCTTCTCGATGATCACAGAAGTTAGCAAGTGATGCCATATTTTTTTATTGGTATTTTACCTTTCCTTAGATATCAAACATGACCAAACATTGTCAGTTATCTCAGCACTGTTGCGTTACAGCTCACAGATATGGAAAAATATGCATATTGTTCCTTAATTAGCCCCGCCGCTAAAAATATATGTCCCATCACAATCCGAGTTATAGAAATTCTCCTATTCTAGATTACATTTTAGTGCCTCTGCGTCTGGGGATTCAAGGAAAATCTGAATGACCCAGCTATTCTCAGGAGTGTGATATATTCCCTTTGAAGCCTAGCGAGATGTTTTCTATCTCCTTCTAGTCAACTACACAACTCATTCAGTCTCTGTCCCGTATGTTCAAAGGTGTTCAAAGCATTAGAGTGCTACCAAATAAGGAGAGGAGGCTCCGCCCCTGAGGATCCGAGACTGGAAAAGTTTCTTACTCTACAGGGTTGTGCAGGGAGTTTTGCGGATCTTAAGCAATCCGGTGATAAGGAGGAGGGAGGGCGCCATAATTGTTGGAGTTTCATTACATATTATTAGGGGAGGAATTAAAGGATATCTTGGCTCTGCCGTGTTCATTTACTACAAAGTTACTTTGTGTTAGTCGTGTTGTAAGAAAGATTGTGGTTTCCCCTAAAAACCCAAAAGGAGGTAGATGGAGGATCTGTGCAGAAACAGAAGAACATCTTCTCCCGCCTGACACTCCGCGTTCTCCATGTAACCGTCACTTTACATATCCCTGGTGGACGCAAGCCAAGTCTAATCCCATGTAAGCACAGGAATCCCGCAACAAGCAGAAACCGACCCAAAATGTGTTTCCTGTTACATCTCACATTGTACTGACTCCCTGTAATCTCTGCCATGTGGGCGGAGGGCGAGGCAGCAGATAATGGCTTAACCCCGTCACTGTAGGAGAGAATGCGGACAGACCAAGCCTATATATCTGCTGATTACATGGAAACGAGACTAAAACTAAATAATACTGCCCCCCTATGTACAAGAATATAACTACTATAATACTGCCCTCTATGTACAAGAATATAACTACTATAATACTGCCCCCTATGTACAAGAATATAACTACTATAATACTGCCCCTATGTACAAGAATATAACTACTATAATACTGTCCCCATGTACAAGAATATAACTACTATAATACTGCCCCCTATGTACAAGAATATAACTACTATAATACTGCCCCTATGTACAAGAATATAACTGCTATAATACTGCCCCCTATATACAGGAATATAACTGCTATAATACTGCTCCTCTGTACAAGAATATAACTACTATAATACTGCCCCTATGTACAAGAATATAACTACTATAATACTGCTCCTATGTACAAGAATATAACTACTATAATACTGCTCCCTATGTACAAGAATATAACTACTATAATACTGCTCCTATGTACAAGAATATAACTACTATAATACTGCCCCTATGTACAAGAATATAACTACTATAATACTGCTCCTATGTACAAGAATATAACTACTATAATACTGCTCCCTATGTACAAGAATATAACTACTATAATACTGCTCCTATGTACAAGAATATAACTACTATAATACTGCCCCTATGTACAAGAATATAACTACTATAATACTGCTCCTATGTACAAGAATATAACTACTATAATACTGCCCCCTATGTACAAGAATATAACTACTATAATACTGCCCCCTATGTACAAGAATATAACTACTATAATACTGCCCCTATGTACAAGAATATAACTACTATAATACTGCTCCTATGTACAAGAATATAACTACTATAATACTGCCCCCTATGTACAAGAATATAACTACTATAATACTGCCCTCTATGTACAAGAATATAACTACTATAATACTGCCCCCTATGTACAAGAATATAACTACTATAATACTGCCCCCTATGTACAAGAATATAACTACTATAATACTGCCCCTATGTACAAGAATATAACTACTATAATACTGTCCCCATGTACAAGAATATAACTACTATAATACTGCCCCCTATGTACAAGAATATAACTACTATAATACTGCCCCCTATGTACAAGAATATAACTGCTATAATACTGCCCCCTATGTACAGGAATATAACTGCTATAATACTGCTCCTCTGTACAAGAATATAACTACTATAATACTGCCCCTATGTACAAGAATATAACTACTATAATACTGCTCCTATGTACAAGAATATAACTACTATAATACTGCCCCCTATTTGTCAGTGTATATTTTGAGGTGATGTTTGCCCCCGTTGATCCCCTCTCCTCTTTCTCCCCCTTTCTCCCCCTTTCCCCCTCGTTTGTCTGCAAGACACCGGCAGGATCATACAATATCCCGCCGCTGCCACCAATTTGTAAGGGATTCATGCACACGCACGATCCCGATTACTCACTACGTAGCTATCAGCAAGCGAGCAGTGAGAGTATGGTGTACACACCTCCAAATTCCAACGCCTGGAATATATGTATATGCCCCATACGATCACTGCCAGCTTCACGATACCCCAATTAAGATTATTCGCTGCTGCCACCACCAATCAGTTTTAAATATTCAAATACTAGACAGGCCTGATCGGACGCCTGCTTTCTCTTAGCTTATATGGTTTCAGGGGAGGAACGATTACAAAACAGAAGAAACAGAAATATTAAGTTTTATATTTAATCCAAAGGGGAGGCAGTGTTTATGAATAATATACAAAAGATTTTACAAAGGGGGACAATACAATACAGAATATTAAGTTACACAAAATAAAAGGGATTAACGGAAGAAACGTACTAGACCGATCGCAGAGACGATTCAGTTTAGCTGGAGGGGAGGCGCTCCAATGGACCGTTATCGAACGTGACCCCTGCTTACAAAATATTTATCTCCCGGCATTAATATAGATCCATGTTCAGCTGGACCTTTTATGCCAAAGGGAGAACCCTGCCCACACACTCCCCTGTGATGACCTCACGTGGGCTGGTCTCTGCCGCTCATGGTTTTATTAAACCTCAAACTTCTGCGTCAACTTCTCGTTGGCTGATCGCAGAAGTTAGCAAGTGACGCCATATTTTTTTATTGCGAATTTACTTTTCTGTAGAGACCAGACAAGACATGGTTGCTGTCCTTTATTTTTGTACTTTTGCGTTATAGCTCACCGGAAGGGCTCATAGATCCGGAAGAATGTGCATATTGTTCCTTAGCTAGTCCCGCCGCTAAAAATGTGGGTCCCATCATTATCGGAATTATAGAACTTCCGATATTCCATATTTCATGCTGGTGCCTACGAGACTGGTGAGCAAAAGGAGTTTGCAAATGAGGATGACCCTGCTATTGTGCGGAGTGTGATATAATTTCTTTGAAGCTTAAACGAGCTGTTTCCTCGTTACCCAGGTGCCTATTCATCACCCATGTCTCTCTGTTTGGTATGATAATTAGCCTAGATAATTGAGTTTGGGGCTTCTTTTGTCCTTTTCTATTTGCATAAAGCAGCTGTCTAGATTGCTAGCTCCTCGTCCTTTGACAAATGGTATAGGGGAGGAGGAAGACGGGTTTGGGGAGAGAGAAATTCTTAATATTTTCTATGCCCTCGTTGATCCTCTCACCTTTTTGCCCCCGTTGATCCTCTCACCTTTTTGCCCCCGTTGATCCTCTCACCTTTTTGCCCCCGTTGATCCTCTCACCTTTTTGCCCCCGTTGATCCTGTCACCTTTTTGCCCCCGTTGATCCTCTCACCTTTTTGCCCCCGTTGATCCCCTCTCCTCTCCCCCCGTTGATCCCCTCTCCTCTCCCCCCGTTGATCCCCTCTCCTCTCCCCACCGTTGATCCCCTCTCCTCTCCCCACCGTTGATCCCCTCTCCTCTCCCCACCGTTGATCCCCTCTCCTCTCCCCACCGTTGATCCCCTCTCCTCTCCCCACCGTTGATCCCCTCTCCTCTCTGCCCCTGTTGATCCCCTCTCCTCTCTGCCCCTGTTGATCCCCTCTCCTCTCTGCCCCTGTTGATCCCCTCTCCTCTCTGCCCCTGTTGATCCCCTCTCTTTGCCCCCGTTGATCCCCTCTCCTCTTTGCCCCGTTGATCCCCTCTCCTCTTTGCCCCCGTTGATCCCCTCTCCTCTTTGCCCCCGTTGATCCCCTCTCCTCTTTGCCCCCGTTGATCCCCTCTCCTCTTTGCCCCCGTTGATCCCCTCTCCTCTTTGCCCCCGTTGATCCCCTCTCCTCTCCCCCCCCCCCCCTGTTGAACCCCTCTCCTGTTTGCCCCTGCTGATCTCCTCTCCCCCCCCCTCCCGGTTGATCCCCTCTTCTCCCCCCGTTGATCCCCTCTCCTCTCTGCCCCCCCCTGTTGATCCCCTCTCCTTTCCCCCCCGTTGATCCCCTCTCCTTTCCCCCCCGTTGATCCCCTCTCCTTTCCCCCCCGTTGATCCCCTCTCCTTTCCCCCCCGTTGATCCCCTCTCCTCCCCCCCCCCCCCCGTTGAACCCCTCTCCTGTTTGCCCCTGCTTATCTCCCCCCCCCCCTCCCGGTTGATCCCCTCTTCTCCCCCCCGTTGATCCCCTCTCCTCTCTGCCCCCCTGTTGATCCCCTCTCCTTTCCCCCCCTGTTGATCCCCTCTCCTTTCCCCCCCGTTGATCCCCTCTCCTTTCCCCCCCGTTGATCCCCTCTCCTTTCCCCCCCGTTGATCCCCTCTCCTTTCCCCCCCGTTGATCCCCTCTCCTTTCCCCCCCGTTGATCCCCTCTCCTTTCCCCCCCGTTGATCCCCTCTCCTTTCCCCCCCCGTTGATCCCCTCTCCTTTCCCCCCCCGTTGATCCCCTCTCCTTTCCCCCCCGTTGATCCCCTCTCCTCTTTGCCCCCGTTGATCCCCTCTCCTCTTTGCCCCCGTTGATCCCCTCTCCTCTTTGCCCCCGTTGATCCCCTCTCCTCTTTGCCCCCGTTGATCCCCTCTCCTCTTTGCCCCCGTTGATCCCCTCTCCTCTTTGCCCCCGTTGATCCCCTCTCCTCTTTGCCCCCGTTGATCCCCTCTCCTCTTTGCCCCCGTTGATCCCCTCTCCTCTTTGCCCCCGTTGATCCCCTCTCCTCTTCTCCCCCGTTGATCCCCTCTCCTCTTTGCCCCCGTTGATCCCCTCTCCTCTTTGCCCCCGTTGATCCCCTCTCCTCTTTGCCCCCGTTGATCCCCTCTCCTCTTTGCCCCCGTTGATCCCCTCTCCTCTTTGCCCCCGTTGATCCCCTCTCCTCTTTGCCCCCGTTGATCCCCTCTCCTCTTTGCCCCCGTTGATCCCCTCTCCTCTTTGCCCCCGTTGATCCCCTCTCCTCTTTGCCCCCGTTGATCCCCTCTCCTCTTTGCCCCCGTTGATCCCCTCTCCTCTTTGCCCCCGTTGATCCCCTCTCCTCTTTGCCCCCGTTGATCCCCTCTCCTCTTCTCCCCCGTTCTTCCCCTCTCCTCTTCTCCCCCGTTGATCCCCTCTCCTCTTCTCCCCCGTTGATCCCCTCTCCTCTTCTCCCCCGTTGATCCCATCTCCTCTCCCCCCCCGTTGATCCCCTCTCCTCTCCTCTTTGCCCCGTTGATCCCCTCTCCTCTTTGCCCCGTTGATCCCCTCTCCTCTTCTCCCCCGTTGATCCCCTCTCCTCTTCTCCCCCGTTCTTCCCCTCTCCTCTTCTCCCCCGTTGATCCCCTCTCCTCTTTGCCCCCGTTGATCCCCTCTCCTCTTTGCCCCCGTTGATCCCCTCTCCTCTTTGCCCCCGTTGATCCCCTCTCCTCTTTGCCCCCGTTGATCCCCTCTCCTCTTTGCCCCCGTTGATCCCCTCTCCTCTTTGCCCCGTTGATCCCCTCTCCTCTTTGCCCCGTTGATCCCCTCTCCTCTTTGCCCCGTTGATCCCCTCTCCTCTTTGCCCCGTTGATCCCCTCTCCTCTTTGCCCCGTTGATCCCCTCTCCTCTTTGCCCCGTTGATCCCCTCTCCTCTTTGCCCCGTTGATCCCCTCTCCTCTTTGCCCCGTTGATCCCCTCTCCTCTTTGCCCCGTTGATCCCCTCTCCTCTTTGCCCCGTTGATCCCCTCTCCTCTTTGCCCCGTTGATCCCCTCTCCTCTCCCCCCTCCGTTGATCCCCTCTCCTCTCCCCCCCGCCCCGTTGATCCCCTCTCCTCTCCCCCTGTTAATCCCCTCCCCTCTTCTCCCCCCGTTGATCCCCTCTCCTCTTCTCCCCCCGTTGAGCCCCTCTCCTCTTCTCCCCCCGTTGAGCCCCTCTCTTCTTCTGCCCCCGTTGAGCCCCTCTCTTCTTCTGCCCCCGTTGAGCCCCTCTCTTCTTCTGCCCCGTTGAGCCCCTCTCTTCTTCTGCCCCCGTTGAGCCCCTCTCTTCTTCTGCCCCCGTTGAGCCCCTCTCCTCTTCTGCCCCCGTTGAGCCCCTCTCCTCTTCTACCCCCGTTGAGCCCCTCTCCTCTTCTGCCCCCGTTGAGCCCCTCTCCTCTTCTGCCCCCGTTGAGCCCCTCTCCTCTTCTGCCCCCGTTGAGCCCCTCTCCTCTTCTGCCCCCGTTGAGCCCCTCTCCTCTTCTGCCCCCGTTGAGCCCCTCTCCTCTTCTGCCCCCGTTGAGCCCCTCTCCTCTTCTGCCCCCGTTGAGCCCCTCTCCTCTTCTGCCCCCGTTGAGCCCCTCTCCTCTTCTGCCCCGTTGAGCCCCTCTCCTCTTCTGCCCCGTTGAGCCCCTCTCCTCTTCTGCCCCCGTTGATCTCCTCTCCTCTTCCCCCCCGTTGATCCCCTCTCCTCTTCCCCCCCGTTGATCCCCTCTCCTCTTCCCCCCGTTGATCCCCTCTCCTCTTCTCCCCCGTTGATCCCCTCTCCTCTTCTCCCCCGTTGATCCCCTCTCCTCTTCCCCCCCCGTTGATCCCCTCTCCTCTCCCCCCCCCTTGATCCCCTCTCCTCTTCCCCCCCCGTTGATCCCCTCTCCTCTTCCCCCCCCGTTGATCCCCTCTCCTCTTTGCCCCCGTTGATCCCCTCTCCTCTTCTTCCCCCGTTGATCCCCTCTCCCCCCCTCTCGTTGATCCCCTCTCCTCTTTGCCCCCGTTGATCCCCTCTCCTCTCCCCCACCCCCGTTGATCCCCTCTCCTCTTTGCCCCCGTTGATCCCCTCTCCTCTTCTCCCCTGTTCTTCCCCTCTCCTCTTCCCCCCCCGTTGATCCCCTCTCCTCTTCCCCCCCCGTTGATCCCCTCTCCTCTTTGCCCCCGTTGATCCCCTCTCCTCTTCTTCCCCCGTTGATCCCCTCTCCCCCCCTCTCGTTGATCCCCTCTCCTCTTTGCCCCCGTTGATCCCCTCTCCTCTCCCCCACCCCCGTTGATCCCCTCTCCTCTTTGCCCCCGTTGATCCCCTCTCCTCTTCTCCCCTGTTCTTCCCCTCTCCTCTTCTCCCCCTTTGAGTCCCTCTCCTCTTCCCCCCGTTGATCTCCTCTCCTCTTTGCCCCCGTTGATCTCCTCTCCTCTTTGCCCCCGTTGATCTCCTCTCCTCTTTGCCCCCGTTGATCTCCTCTCCTCTTTGCCCCGTTGATCCCCTCTCCTCTTTGCCCCGTTGATCCCCTCTCCTCTTTGCCCCGTTGATCCCCTCTCCTCTTTGCCCCCGTTGATCCCCTCTCCTCTTTGCCCCCGTTGATCCCCTCTCCTCTTTGCCCCCGTTGATCCCCTCTCCTCTTTGCCCCCGTTGATCCCCTCTCCTCTTTGCCCCCGTTGATCCCCTCTCCTCTTTGCCCCCGTTGATCCCCTCTCCTCTTTGCCCCCGTTGATCCCCTCTCCTCTTTGCCCCCGTTGATCCCCTCTCCTCTTCTCCCCCGTTGATCCCCTCTCCTTTCCCCCTCGTTGATCCCCTCTCCTTTCCCCCTCGTTGATCCCCTCTCCTCCCCCCCGTTGATCCCCTCTCCTCCCCCCCGTTGATCCCCTCTCCTTTCCCCCCCGTTGATCCCCTCTCCTTTCCCCCCCGTTGATCCCCTCTCCTCTTCTGCCCCCGTTGATCCCCTCTCCTCTTCTGCCCCCGTTGATCCCCTCTCCTCTTCTGCCCCCGTTGATCCCCTCTCCTCTTCTGCCCCCGTTGATCCCCTCTCCTCTTCTGCCCCCGTTGATCCCCTCTCCTCTTTGCCCCGTTGATCCCCTCTCCTCTTTGCCCCCGTTGATCCCCTCTCCTCTTCCCCCCCCGTTGATCCCCTCTCCTCTTTGCCCCGTTGATCCCCTCTCCTCTTTGCCCCCGTTGATCCCCTCTCCTCTTTGCCCCCGTTGATCCCCTCTCCTCCCCCCCGTTGATCCCCTCTCCTTTCCCCCCCGTTGATCCCCTCTCCTTTCCCCCCCGTTGATCCCCTCTCCTCTTCTTCCCCCGTTGATCCCCTCTCCTCTTCTGCCCCCGTTGATCCCCTCTCCTCTTCTGCCCCCGTTGATCCCCTCTCCTCTTCTGCCCCCGTTGACCCCCTCTCCTCTTCTGCCCCCGTTGATCCCCTCTCCTCTTTGCCCCGTTGATCCCCTCTCCTCTTTGCCCCGTTGATCCCCTCTCCTCTTTGCCCCCGTTGATCCCCTCTCCTCTTTGCCCCGTTGATCCCCTCTCCTCTTTGCCCCCGTTGATCCCCTCTCCTCTTTGCCCCCGTTGATCCCCTCTCCTCTTTGCCCCCGTTGATCCCCTCTCCTCTTTGCCCCCGTTGATCCCCTCTCCTCTTTGCCCCCGTTGATCCCCTCTCCTCTTTGCCCCCGTTGATCCCCTCTCCTCTTTGCCCCCGTTGATCCCCTCTCCTCTTTGCCCCCGTTGATCCCCTCTCCTCTTTGCCCCCGTTGATCCCCTCTCCTCTTTGCCCCCGTTGATCCCCTCTCCTCTTTGCCCCCGTTGATCCCCTCTCCTCTTTGCCCCCGTTGATCCCCTCTCCTCTTTGCCCCCGTTGATCCCCTCTCCTCTTTGCCCCCGTTGATCCCCTCTCCTCTTTGCCCCCGTTGATCCCCTCTCCTCTTTGCCCCCGTTGATCCCCTCTCCTCTTTGCCCCCGTTGATCCCCTCTCCTCTTTGCCCCCGTTGATCCCCTCTCCTCTTTGCCCCCGTTGATCCCCTCTCCTCTTTGCCCCCGTTGATCCCCTCTCCTCTTTGCCCCCGTTGATCCCCTCTCCTCTTTGCCCCCGTTGATCCCCTCTCCTCTTTGCCCCCGTTGATCCCCTCTCCTCTTCTGCCCCCGTTGATCCCCTCTCCTCTTCTGCCCCCGTTGATCCCCTCTCCTCTTCTGCCCCCGTTGATCCCCTCTCCTCTTCTGCCCCCGTTGATCCCCTCTCCTCTTCTGCCCCCGTTGATCCCCTCTCCTCTTCTGCCCCCGTTGATCCCCTCTCCTCTTCGCCCCCGTTGATCCCCTCTCCTTTTCGCCCCCGTTGATCCCCTCTCCTCTTCGCCCCCGTTGATCCCCTCTCCTCTTTGCCCCCGTTGATCCCCTCTCCTCTTTGCCCCCGTTGATCCCCTCTCCTCTTCGCCCCCGTTGATCCCCTCTCCTCTTCTCCCCCGTTGATCCCCTCTCCTCTTCTCCCCCGTTGATCCCCTCTCCTCTTTGCCCCCGTTGATCCCCTCTCCTCTTTGCCCCCGTTGATCCCCTCTCCTCTTTGCCCCCGTTGATCCCCTCTCCTCTTTGCCCCCGTTGATCCCCTCTCCTCTTTGCCCCCGTTGATCCCCTCTCCTCTTTGCCCCCGTTGATCCCCTCTCCTCTTTGCCCCCGTTGATCCCCTCTCCTCTTTGCCCCCGTTGATCCCCTCTCCTCTTTGCCCCCGTTGATCCCCTCTCCTCTTTGCCCCCGTTGATCCCCTCCCCCCTCTACGAGGCATTGTGTAGACCCTTTTCTCGGCTCTGTGGACGCCGAGCCCCTTGTGTGGGTGGTGATGTCTTCTCTACAGGAAGATCTTTGTCAGTGTCTCCCCTCTGGGGTTGATGTCGTGCAGCTGTTCTCGGGCGTCTCCCCTTTTTCTTGGAGAAATGAAATGCGGACGTCTCCCTCTATCCCAGAATATCGGACACTTGGAGGGAGGGTGCACTTACTTTACTCTGTGACCTCGAGGACATTTGGAATATCGTGTTCTCCGGTGATCCAGAGACTAATGGGTGTGATTTTGCGAGATTCACGGGGTCTCATGAGTTTGTTGTGGTGAAAAGAGAGAAAATGTTCTGTGCTGCGATCAGCGAGGCCGATGGAGGCTGCAGCCTCCCTATATACAGTGCTGCTCCGTGCTCCTCTATATGCAGTGCATACAGAAAGTTTACACACCCCTGGTAAAATCCTAGATTTGTGTCATGTAAGAAAATAATTTCAGAACTTTTTTTTTTACCCTTTTTAATGTCGCCCAGAAATTGTACAAATTAATTTGAGAAACAAACTGAAATTTTGGGTGGGAAAAGGAAAATAAAGAACTAAAATAATGTGGTTGCATAATTCTTCACACCCTTAAACTAGACCTGAGCAAAGTGTGGATGGGGACAAACAAAAGGCTGGAAACAATGGTGTCCCCTGCATGACGCAGCCACCTGCCCTCTCAATTTCATCCTGAGGATGCAGATACCAGTGAGCAACATGGTGGAGCAGAGAACCGTCCGCTCCTTGTTCCACCATTGAGTCTGTGCTTCTGAGAGTGCAGCAGGCACCATGACCTCGCTATATCACTCCAGCTGCGCCTCAGTACACCGCACGGACTAAGGCAGCTGGGGAATGGGGTTAAATGAATGGAAAAACTGGGGTACTGTGGGAACAACATACTGTGTGAGGGGACTGTGGGGACATCATACTGTGTGAGAGGACTGTGGGAACAACATACTGTGTGAGGGGACTGTGGGGACATCATACTGTGTGAGGGGACTGTGGGGACATCATACTGTGTGAAGGGACTGTGGGGACATCATACTGTGTGAGGGGACTGTGGGGACATCATACTGTGTGAGGGGACTATGGGGACAACATACTGTGTGAGGGGACTGTGGGGACATCATACTGTGTGAGGGGACTGTATAAGCGGACTGAGGGGATATAATAAAGTGTGAGGAGACTGGGAACAACATACTGTGTGAGGTGACTGGGGACATCATACTGTGTGAGGGGACTGTGGGAACAACATACTGTGTGAGGGGATTGTGGGGACATCATACTGTGTGAGGGGACTGTAGGGACATCATACTGTGTGAGGGGACTGTAGGGACATCATACTGTGTGAGGGGACTGTAGGGACATCATACTGTGTGAGGGGACTGTGGGGACATCATACTGTGTGAGGGGACTGTAGGGACATTATACTGTGTGAGGGGACTGTAGGGACATCATACTGTGTGAGGGGACATCATACTGTGTGAGGAGACTGTGGGGCCATCATACTATGTGATTGGACTGTGAGGACATCATACTGCGTGAAAGAGCCTGTGGGGACATCATACTGTATAAGCGGACTGAGGGAATATAATAAAGTGTGAGGAGACTGGGAGCAACATATTGTATGAGAGGACTGTGGGGACTTCATACTGTGTGAGGGGATTGTGGGGACATCATACTGTGTGAGGGGACATCATACTGCGTGAGGAGACTGTGGGGCCATCATACTGTGTGAGGAGACTGGGAGCAACATACTGTATGAGAGGACTGTGGGGACTTCATACTGTGTGAGGGGATTGTGGGGACATCATACTGTGTGAGGGGACATCATACTGCGTGAGGAGACTGTGGGGCCATCATACTGCGTGAGGAGACTGGGAGCAACATACTGTATGAGAGGACTGTGGGGACTTCATACTGTGTGAGGGGATTGTGGGGACATCATACTGTGTGAGGGGACATCATACTGCGTGAGGAGACTGTGGGGCCATCATACTGTGTGAGGAGACTGGGAGCAACATACTGTATGAGAGGACTGTGGGGACTTCATACTGTGTGAGGGGATTGTGGGGACATCATACTGTGTGAGGGGACATCATACTGCGTGAGGAGACTGGGGCCATCATACTGCGTGAGGAGACTGGGGCCATCATACTGCGTGAGGAGACTGTGGGGCCATCATACTGCGTGAGGAGACTGTGGGGCCATCATACTGTGTGAGGAGACTGTGGGGCCATCATACTGCGTGAGGAGACTGTGGGGACATCATACTATGTGAGGGGACTGTGAGGACATCATACTGCGTGAGGAGACTGTGGGGCCATCATACTGTGTGAGGAGACTGGGAGCAACATACTGTATGAGAGGACTGTGGGGACTTCATACTGTGTGAGGGGATTGTGGGGACATCATACTGTGTGAGGGGACATCATACTGCGTGAGGAGACTGTGGGGCCATCATACTGCGTGAGGAGACTGTGGGGCCATCATACTGCGTGAGGAGACTGTGGGGACATCATACTGTGTGAGGAGACTGTGGGGCCATCATACTGTGTGATTGGATGATGGGGACATCATACTGTGTGAGGGGACTGTGAGGTCATACTGTCTTGGCAGCTGTTGATCAAGGTACTTAATTCTGCTCTAAATTAAGTGATAAAAATGTAATATAAAAGAATAATAATGAGCAGAATTGAATTCTGCATGCAGAACAGTCAGGGCCTCTCGTGGCTCCTTGGGAAAATTATTTGCCCTCTCCTGCCTTTAGACTAACACTTTGTTGCTGCCCCCTGTGTATTTCTATAATCATTTTGTCTTTCTGGGTTGGGGTCTATCAGCGCGGCACATCTAGAATTGGCGATCTTCACCGGCTCCTATTTGCAGCAGCTCCACATCTGTCAGATTGCGGGGGCATCTCCTGTGTACAGCGCCCTCTTTAGGTCGCCACAGATTGACCCTTGTGTTCAGGTCTGGGCTCGGGCTTTGCCGGGCCCTTCCAGAACTTCCATCTTCTTCTTTTGAATCCGTTCTTTTTGGTGATTTGGAGGTCGCTCGGGGACGTTGTCTGCTGAAAAGTCAAATTCCTCAGCTTTTTAACAGAGACCTGAAGGTTTTGATGTAAAATTTGTTCTGTTCATAATCCCCTTCCTCTTGACTAAAGCCCCAGTTCCAGCTGCCTAAAAACAGCCCCAGAGCACAATGCTGCCCCCACCATGCCTCACTGTGGGGATGGTGATCTTCTGATGTACGGTGTCTGCTTTGCACCTTTTGGAATCATGGCCACAGAGTTCCCCCTCTGTCTCGTCAGACCGAACACGTTTCCGCTTCTGGAATGGAGGATTTGGCCAGACATATGAAGAATATGGGAGATTGCTGTCACATGCAGGACACAACCTGGACTGGTCACACATTCCTGCAGCTCCTTTAATGTTGCTGTCTGCTTCCAGCACCAATTTTCTTCTAGTCTTTTCTTAAGTTTCTGAGGGACGCCCAGTATTTCCGCTCTTCTCCCAGTACCTGTGACGAGTGGTTTTGTTCTTGCACGATAATTAGGGATTTTCCTCCTTGCAGAGCGGCTATTATCCTCCTGGGCCGGGGATGATTTCTGTAATTTCATCATTTTGCTAATTACTGTTATGGCTGCTCCTTGACTTGTTCTTACACTCCAGCGCCGCCGGATCCCGTGAATGTTCTCACCGAGAGCCGGAGATTTTATTAATGAATCGTGGAGGAATGTGAAGTTGTGGGATAAAAGCTGTAGTACCAGTGATAGACACCAGGGGGCAGTAGAGGGATGAGCTAGTCCTGCTCAGACGGCTGCGGGGTCCTCACAGCAGCAGCAACGAGCTTTGTCCTGGCTTTATGGTGGGATACATAACACCTGTAGTGTTCCGGGGACGAATTCCCTGAAGTAAGGCGGGTGAGGGGGGCAAACGCCCTGGAGTAAGCAGGGGGGGCGGTGGGACGAATGCTCTGGAGTAAGCCGGGTGAGGGGGGCGAATGCTCTGGAGTAAGCCGGGTGCGGGGGCGAATGCTCTGGAGTAAGCCGGGTGAAGGGGACGAATGCCCTGGAGTAAGCCGGGTGAAGGGGGCGAATGCTCTGGAGTAAGCCGGGTGAGGGGGGCGAATGCCCTGGAGTAAGCCGGGTGAAGGGGGCGAATGCTCTGGAGTAAGCCGGGTGAAGGGGGCGAATGCTCTGGAGTAAGCCGGGTGAGGGGGGCGAATGCCCTGGAGTAAGCCGGGTGAGGGGGGCGAATGCTCTGGAGTAAGCCGGGTGAAGGGGGCGAATGCCCTGGAGTAAGCCGGGTGAGGGGGGCGAATGCCCTGGAGTAAGCCGGGTGCGGGGGGCGAATGCCCTGGAGTAAGCCGGGTGAAGGGGGCGAATGCTCTGGAGTAAGCCGGGTGAGGGGGCGAATGCTCTGGAGTAAGCCGGGTGAGGGGGGCGAATGCTCTGGAGTAAGCCGGGTGAGGGGGGCGAATGCTCTGGAGTAAGCCGGGTGAGGGGGGCGAATGCCCTGGAGTAAGCCGGGGGCGGGGGGCGAATGCTCTGGAGTAAGCCGGGGGCGGGGGGCGAATGCTCTGGAGTAAGCCGAGTGCGGGGGGCGAATGCTCTGGAGTAAGCCGGGTGCGGGGGGGCGAATGCTCTGAAGTAAGCCGGGTGAGGGGGGCGAATGCTCTGGAGTAAGCCGGGGGCGGGGGGCGAATGCTCTGGAGTAAGCCGGGTGCGGGGGGCGAATGCTCTGGAGTAAGCCGGGTGCGGGGGGCGAATGCCCTGGAGTAAGCCGGGTGAAGGGGGCGAATGCCCTGGAGTAAGCCGGGGGCGGGGGGCGAATGCCCTGGAGTAAGCCGGGTGCGGGGGGCGAATGCCCTGGAGTAAGCCGGGTGCGGGGGGCGAATGCCCTGGAGTAAGCCGGGTGAGGGGGGCGAATGCCCTGGAGTAAGCCGGGTGAGGGGGGCGAATGCCCTGGAGTAAGCCGGGTGCGGGGGGGCGAATGCTCTGGAGTAAGCCGGGTGCGGGGGGCGAATGCCCTGGAGTAAGCCGGGGTGAAGGGGGCGAATGCTCTGGAGTAAGCCGGGTGCGGGGGGCGAATGCTCTGGAGTAAGCCGGGTGCAGGGGGGCGAATGCCCTGGAGTAAGCCGGGTGCAGGGGGCGAATGCCCTGGAGTAAGCCGGGTGCAGGGGGCGAATGCTCTGGAGTAAGCCGGGTGCAGGGGGCGAATGCTCTGGAGTAAGCCGGGTGCAGGGGGCGAATGCTCTGGAGTAAGCCGGGTGAGGGGGGCGAATGCCCTGGAGTAAGCCGGGTGCGGGGGCGAATGCTCTGGAGTAAGCCGGGTGCAGGGGGGCGAATGCCCTGGAGTAAGCCGGGTGCAGGGGGCGAATGCTCTGGAGTAAGTCGGGTGCAGGGGGGCGAATGCTCTGGAGTAAGCCGGGTGCGGGGGCGAATGCTCTGGAGTAAGCCGGGTGAGGGGGGCGAATGCCCTGGAGTAAGGCGGGTGAGGGGGGCAAACGCCCTGGAGTAAGCAGGGGGGGCGGTGGGACGAATGCTCTGGAGTAAGCCGGGTGAGGGGGGCGAATGCTCTGGAGTAAGCCGGGTGAGGGGGGCGAATGCTCTGGAGTAAGCCGGGTGAGGGGGGCGAATGCCCTGGAGTAAGCCGGGGGCGGGGGGCGAATGCTCTGGAGTAAGCCGGGGGCGGGGGGCGAATGCTCTGGAGTAAGCCGAGTGCGGGGGGCGAATGCTCTGGAGTAAGCCGGGTGCGGGGGGGCGAATGCTCTGAAGTAAGCCGGGTGAGGGGGGCGAATGCTCTGGAGTAAGCCGGGGGCGGGGGGCGAATGCCCTGGAGTAAGCCGGGTGAGGGGGCGAATGCTCTGGAGTAAGCCGGGTGAGGGGGGCGAATGCTCTGGAGTAAGCCGGGTGAGGGGGGCGAATGCTCTGGAGTAAGCCGGGTGAGGGGGGCGAATGCCCTGGAGTAAGCCGGGGGCGGGGGGCGAATGCTCTGGAGTAAGCCGGGGGCGGGGGGCGAATGCTCTGGAGTAGCCGAGTGCGGGGGGCGAATGCTCTGGAGTAAGCCGGGTGCGGGGGGCGAATGCTCTGAAGTAAGCCGGGTGAGGGGGGCGAATGCTCTGGAGTAAGCCGGGGGCGGGGGGCGAATGCCCTGGAGTAAGCCGGGGGCGGGGGGCGAATGCCCTGGAGTAAGCCGGGGGCGGGGGGCGAATGCCCTGGAGTAAGCCGGGTGAGGGGGGCGAATGCCCTGGAGTAAGCCGGGTGAGGGGGGCGAATGCCCTGGAGTAAGCCGGGTGCGGGGGGGCGAATGCTCTGGAGTAAGCCGGGTGCGGGGGGCGAATGCCCTGGAGTAAGCCGGGTGAAGGGGGCGAATGCTCTGGAGTAAGCCGGGTGCGGGGGGCGAATGCTCTGGAGTAAGCCGGGTGCAGGGGGCGAATGCCCTGGAGTAAGCCGGTGCAGGGGGCGAATGCCCTGGAGTAAGCCGGTGCAGGGGGCGAATGCTCTGGAGTAAGCCGGGTGCAGGGGGCGAATGCTCTGGAGTAAGCCGGGTGCAGGGGGCGAATGCTCTGGAGTAAGCCGGGTGAGGGGGCGAATGCCCTGGAGTAAGCCGGGTGAGGGGGGCGAATGCCCTGGAGTAAGCCGGGTGCGGGGGGCGAATGCTCTGGAGTAAGCCGGGTGCAGGGGGGCGAATGCCCTGGAGTAAGCCGGGTGCAGGGGCGAATGCTCTGGAGTAAGTCGGGTGCAGGGGGGCGAATGCTCTGGAGTAAGCCGGGTGCGGGGGCGAATGCTCTGGAGTAAGCCGGGTGAGGGGGCGAATGCCCTGGAGTAAGGCGGGTGAGGGGGGCAAACGCCCTGGAGTAAGCAGGGGGGCGGTGGGACGAATGCTCTGGAGTAAGCCGGGTGAGGGGGGCGAATGCTCTGGAGTAAGCCGGGTGCGGGGGCGAATGCTCTGGAGTAAGCCTGGTGCGGGGGCGAATGCTCTGGAGTAAGCCGGGTGAAGAGGGCGAATGCTCTGGAGTAAGCCGGATGAGGGGGGCGAATGCTCTGGAGTAAGCCGGGGGCGGGGGGCGAATGCCCTGGAGTAAGCCGGGGGCGGGGGGCGAATGCCCTGGAGTAAGCCGGGTGCTGGGGGCTAATGCCCTGGAGTAAGCCGGGTGAGGGGGGCGAATGCCCTGGAGTAAGCCGGGTGAGGGGGGCGAATGCCCTGGAGTAAGCCGGGTGCGGGGGGGCGAATGCTCTGGAGTAAGCCGGGTGCGGGGGGCGAATGCCCTGGAGTAAGCCGGGTGAAGGGGGCGAATGCTCTGGAGTAAGCCGGGTGCGGGGGGCGAATGCTCTGGAGTAAGCCGGGTGCAGGGGGGCGAATGCCCTGGAGTAAGCCGGGTGCAGGGGGCGAATGCTCTGGAGTAAGCCGGGTGCAGGGGGCGAATGCTCTGGAGTAAGCCGGGTGCAGGGGGCGAATGCTCTGGAGTAAGCCGGGTGAGGGGGGCGAATGCCCTGGAGTAAGCCGGGTGCGGGGGGCGAATGCTCTGGAGTAAGCCGGGTGCAGGGGGGCGAATGCCCTGGAGTAAGCCGGGTGCAGGGGGCGAATGCTCTGGAGTAAGTCGGGTGCAGGGGGGCGAATGCTCTGGAGTAAGCCGGGTGCGGGGGCGAATGCTCTGGAGTAAGCCGGGTGAGGGGGGCGAATGCCCTGGAGTAAGGCGGGTGAGGGGGGCAAACGCCCTGGAGTAAGCAGGGGGGGCGGTGGGACGAATGCTCTGGAGTAAGCCGGGTGAGGGGGGCGAATGCTCTGGAGTAAGCCAGGTGCGGGGGCGAATGCTCTGGAGTAAGCCTGGTGCGGGGGCGAATGCTCTGGAGTAAGCCGGGTGAAGAGGGCGAATGCTCTGGAGTAAGCCGGATGAGGGGGGCGAATGCTCTGAAGTAAGCCGGGTGAGGGGGGCGAATGCCCTGGAGTAAGCCGGGGGCGGGGGGCGAATGCCCTGGAGTAAGCCGGGGGCGGGGGGCGAATGCCCTGGAGTAAGCCGGGTGCGGGGGGCGAATGCCCTGGAGTAAGCCGGGTGAGGGGGGCGAATGCCCTGGAGTAAGCCGGGTGCGGGGGGGCGAATGCTCTGGAGTAAGCCGGGTGCGGGGGGCGAATGCCCTGGAGTAAGCCGGGTGCGGGGGGCGAATGCTCTGGAGTAAGCCGGGTGCGGGGGGCGAATGCTCTGGAGTAAGCCGGGTGCAGGGGGGCGAATGCCCTGGAGTAAGCCGGGTGCAGGGGGCGAATTCTCTGGAGTAAGCCGGGTGCAGGGGGCGAATGCTCTGGAGTAAGCCGGGTGCAGGGGGCGAATGCTCTGGAGTAAGCCGGGTGAGGGGGGCGAATGCCCTGGAGTAAGCCGGGTGCAGGGGGCGAATGCTCTGTAGTAAGCCGGGTGCAGGGGGCGAATGCTCTGGAGTAAGCCGGGTGAGGGGGACGAATGCTCTGGAGTAAGCCGGGTGAGGGGGGCGAATGCTCTGGAGTAAGCCGGGTGCGGGGGGCGAATGCTCTGGAGTAAGCCGGGTGCGGGGGGCGAATGCTCTGGAGTAAGCCGGGTGAAGGGGGCGAATGCCCTGGAGTAAGCCGGGTGCAGGGGGCGAATGCCCTGGAGTAAGCCGGGTGCGGGGGGCGAATGCTCTGAAGTAAGCGGGTGAGGGGGGCGAATGCCCTGGAGTAAGCCGGGTGAGGGGGCGAATGCTCTGGAGTAAGCCGGGGAACCTATTTCCAACCCCTTTCGATAAGTTGTGATCTCAGGAGGTTCAGTGATGGATCCTTCCATGAAGAGCGACCTGGATCCATGAATCCCATCTCTCCGGAGACATGAGCAGTAATTGTTTCCCGCTGTGTCGCGCACCTGTGCGGACACGCCGGCACGCCTGATTAATCCTGGGCTCGTTAGCTGCCGCTGATTAGCTGGAGCTGATTGAAACCAATGAGTCCACGGCACCTGCACCGCGCCGAGTGTTGTAATCGCAGGGGGCAATCATCTGCGCAGCGCTCGCCTCCTCGCTGCGGATTTGCTGTGCTCCAGATCTCCGCTACACATTAGATGTCAGAAATCTCATTTTTGTTCCTCGTAATGAGGACGTTTTACAGGATTTTATACGAATTTTCTTTAATTTCTAGTTTTTTTGTGCGGTGCAGACGGCCATCGATCAGTGCTGGGTGCTAAATGGCGTGCCAGCGGGAGGCAGGGTGCTGAATGGCGTGCCAGTGGGAGGCAGGGTGCTGAATGGCGTGCCAGTGGGAGGCAGGGTGCTGAATGGCGTGCCAGCGGGAGGCAGGGTGCTGAATGGCGTGCCAGTGGGAGGCAGGGTGCTGAATGGCGTGCCAGTGGGAGGCAGGGTGCTGAATGGCGTGCCAGTGGGAGGCAGGGTGCTGAATGGCGTGCCAGTGGGAGGCAGGGTGCTGAATGGCGTGCCAGCGGGAGGCAGGGTGCTGAATGGCGTGCCAGTGGGAGGCAGGGTGCTGAATGGCGTGCCAGTGGGAGGCAGGGTGCTGAATGGCGTGCCAGTGGGAGGCAGGGTGCTGAATGGCGTGCCAGTGGGAGGCAGGGTGCTGAATGGCGTGCCAGTGGGAGGCAGGGTGCTGAATGGCGTGCCAGCGGGAGGCAGGGTGCTGAATGGCGTGCCAGCGGGAGGCAGGGTGCTGAATGGCGTGCCAGTGGGAGGCAGGGTGCTGAATGGCGTGCCAGTGGGAGGCAGGGTGCTGAATGGCGTGCCAGTGGGAGGCAGGGTGCTGAATGGCGTGCCAGTGGGAGGCAGGGTGCTGAATGGCGTGCCAGTGGGAGGCAGGGTGCTGAATGGCGTGCCAGTGGGAGGCTGGGTGCTGAATGGCGTGCCAGTGGGAGGCTGGGTGCTGAATGGCGTGCCAGTGGGAGGCTGGGTGCTGAATGGCGTGCCAGTGGGAGGCTGGGTGCTGAATGGCGTGCCAGGGGGAGGCAGGGTGCTGAATGGCGTGCCAGTGGGAGGCTGGGTGCTGAATGGCGTGCCAGTGGGAGGCAGGGTGCTGAATGGTGTGCCAGGGGGAGGCAGGGTGCTGAATGGCGTGCCAGCGGAAGGCAGGGTGCTGAATGGTGTGCCAGCGGAAGGCAGGGTGCTGAATGGTGTGCCAGCGGAAGGCAGGGTGTTGAATGACGTGCCAGCGGGAGGCAGAGTGCTGAATGGCGTGCCAGCAGGAGGCAGGGTGCTAGGTGGCATGAGGCAGGCTGCTGGGCAATGTGCCACTGGGAGGCAGGATGCTGGGTGGTGTGCCAGTTGGAGGCAGGCTGCTGGGCGACGTGCTGGGCAATGTGTCGCTGGGAGGCAGGATGCTGGGCGACATGCTGGCGGGAGGCAGGGTGCTAGATGGCATGAGGCTGGCTGCTGGGCAATGTGCCGCTGGGAGGCAGGATGCTGGATGGTGTGCTGGTTGGAGGCAGGCTGCTGGGCGACGTGCTGGGCAATGTGTCGCTGGGAGGCAGGATGCTGGATGGTGTGCTGGTTGGAGGCAGGCTGCTGGGCGACGTGCTGGGCAATGTGTCGCTGGGAGGCAGGGTGTTGGGCAATGTGCCGCTGGGAGGCAGGGTGTTGGGCAATGTGCCGCTGGGAGGCAGGTTGCTCTTCTCTTGGCTCAGCACCTTAAGACATCTTCAATCTTTGAATAACTGGTAGACCTCCCGTCTTCTTCCTCTGGGCACTGGATGGTTGACCCCTTGAAGTGTTCTCCATGGTTCCTCATGCATAGTATTTATCTGGTTACATCATCACTATATTTTTGTGGTGAAGTCGCCATTACTCGAGGTTCAAGCCAAGTTCCGCCCTTGTTACTTCCCAAGACCTTGTGTGTTTTGTATAAGGAGACCCTTCATCTTCCGCCTCATCTTCTAGGTTGGGCTCAGACTCTGAAGACTCATTAATTCTCCCCCAATCCTTGAGCGTCAGCAGTTTGAAGCTTGGAGCCGCCCCGATGCCATTATTCAAAACTCCAGAACTTATCGGGCGATGGATCAGTCAGCGAGACTGCGGCGTTCTTATCTCTTCCCTCCTTCCCGCATCCTCGTAAACAACATTATTAATTCATGGCAGCAAATCAATCCCTTGTGCAAATTGTGGTTTTTAATTTTGAGGTTGTTTTTTGTTTTTGATCGTGCTGGGTCAAATATGGCGTAGAATTTAACGGCACGGGACCTCATCTCCTGATGATGTGGCCACCATGACCTACCGACCTCATGAAGATCGAGATTCACGTAGGAGATGCACTGGTTTTCATTGGAGAGAGTCAGTTGCTGTATGTGGTCTTAAAATTATTTTTGGAGCACCATTGATTCCCGGTTCTGTACATGAGAAGGGGTTACACACAAGATCCAAGAACAGACGAACAATGATTGACCGGGTACAGAGGGAGAGGCCCTGCCCTCGGGGCTTACGGTCGACAAGATAATGTAGAGGAGATGATAATAGGTTGTGGTGGTGAGGTGGCAGCTCTGGTGGTGGTGAGGTGGCAGCTCTAGTGGTGGTGAGGTGGCAGCTCTAGTGGTGGTGAGGTGGCAGCTCTGGTGGTGGTGAGGTGGCAGCTCTGGTGGTGGTAAGGTGGCAGCTCTGGTGGTGTTGAGGTGGCAGCTCTGGTGGTGTTGAGGTGGCAGCTCTGGTGGTGGTGAGGTGGCAGCTCTGGTGGTGTTGAGGTGGCAGCTCTGGTGGTGGTGAGGTGGCAGCTCTGGTGGTGGTAAGGTGGCAGCTCTGGTGGTGTTGAGGTGGCAGCTCTGGTGGTGGTGAGGTGGCAGCTCTGGTGGTGGCGAGGTGGCAGCTCTGGTGGTGGTAAGGTGGCAGCTCTGGTGGTGTTGAGGTGGCAGCTCTGGTGGTGTTGAGGTGGCAGCTCTGGTGGTGTTGAGGTGGCAGCTCTGGTGGTGGTGAGGTGGCAGCTCTGGTGGTGGTGAGGTGGCAGCTCTGGTGGTGGTGAGGTGGCAGCTCTGGTGGTGGTGAGGTGGCAGCTCTGGTGGTGGTGAGGTGGCAGCTCTGGTGGTGGTGAGGTGGCCGCTCTGGTGGTGGTGAGGTGGCCGCTCTGGTGGTGGTGAGGTTGTGATGAGGACTGTAGCTTTCTTGAGATGAGTTTTTCAAGTTCCGTCTGAAAGTGCCGAGTGTGGTGGATAATAATATGACGTGTTGGAGCACAGAATTCCAGTTGACGGGATACATGGGATATGTTCCTCATCCAATCGCCTCCAAAACTTCTAAGTGTGGAGGAGAAAAAGAGGTCTTGAGAGAACCTGAGATTTACTTGTTGGGAGATTAGTTCAAAGCTATACGGAGGAGGCAGATTATGGACGACTTTGTAGGTCAATGTTGGTAGTTTGAACTCGATACATTGGGGAATTGGAAGCCAACGAAGGGATTTGCAGAGGAGTAGGGAGCACAGGTGGATTAGTCGGGCTGCAGCGTTAAGGACGGACTGGAGAGGTGCGAGAGTGTTAAGGCGGCCACAGAGGAGGACATTGCAGTAACCAAGTCCAGAGATGACGAGGGCATGCACAAGCATTTTAGTAGATTCGGGGGTTGAGGAAGGGATGGATTCTGGAAATATTTTTGAGGTGGTCAGAGCTTGGATGTGCGGTTTCAGGGACAAGGCAAAGTCTAGGGTTACTCCGAGGCAGTGGACTTCAGGTACAGGGGAAAGCATGATTAGGTAGGAGAGTTAGGTGAGATGGAGGAAAGATGATGAGATCAGTTTTCTTCACATTGAGCTTTAGCAAGCGAGAGGAGAAGGAGGAGGATATGGCTGGGATTCTGGAAAGTATAGAGGTGACGTCTAGACCAGAGATGTACATCTGAGTGTCATCAGAATATAGGTGTTATTGGAAGCCATGGGACTTTGAGTTGTCCCAGGCCAAAGGTATAGATTGATAAGAGTAGGGGTCTTAGGATAAAGCCCTAAGGAACACCAAGAGCGGGTTCAGGATGTAGTGTGGGAGTTGGCGATGCTAAATGTGCATTTGGAGAGAGGTATGAGGAGATCCAGGTCTTTGACTCCAAAAGAAGAGAGGATTTGTAGTAGGAACGAGTGATCGACTGTGTCGAAGGCAAAGGACAAGTCTAGAAGGAGGAGTATAGAGAATTGTCCATTGGCTTTGACAGTAAGTGGTTGATAATTTTTGGTTAGGGCAGTTTCGGTGGAGTGGTGGAGACGGAAGCCGGTTTGAAGGTTATCAAAGAGTCGGTTAGATGAGAGGTGGGAGGAAAATTCATCATGGACATGCTGTTTGAGGAGTTTGGAGGCGAACGGGAGCAATTTCTTCAGGATAGGTGTGGTTGTGGCATGTTTGAAAGCAAAAGGGAAGGTACCAGAAGTTAGTGATAGGTTGAAGAGATGGGTTGGGGCTGGGATCAGCGTGGTGGTGAGGTTGCGGAGGAGGTGGGATGGGATGGGGTCAAGAGCAGAAGTGGTGAGGGGTGATTTGGAGAGGAGATGAGTGAGTTCTCTTTCAGTGATGGTGGGGAGGAAGGTTGTGGTTGGGGCAGTGGTCGGTTATACGTTGGGGCTGTGGTGGTTGAGCAGTAAAGACTTTCCTTGCTTCCTTGTCGATCTTGTTTTTGAAATGTACGGCAAAGTCTCCTGCCGAGTTTAGGGAGGTCTG
Organism: Phyllobates terribilis; assembly: GCF_046119375.1. Lineage (NCBI taxonomy): Eukaryota > Metazoa > Chordata > Amphibia > Anura > Dendrobatidae > Phyllobates > Phyllobates terribilis. The sequence continues at coordinate 8,191,741 of NW_027362785.1, forward strand.
AGGGGGCGGAGGAGGTAAAAGTGTAGAATAACTGTTTGGGGTTGTGGGATACAGAAGATATGATGAAGGTTGTGGTGGGGGAAGTGGTCGGTTATACGTTGGGGCTGTGGTGGTTGAGCAGTAAAGACTTTCCTTGCTTCCTTGTCGATCTTGTTTTTGAAATGTACGGCAAAGTCTCCTGCCGAGTTTAGGGAGGTCTGAGGGGGCGGAGGAGGTAAAAGTGTAGACTAACTGTTTGGGGTTGTGGGACACAGAAGATATGATGAAGGTTGTTGAGTCGTCCCGTTTAGCAAAGGTGAGGACCGACTTCAATGTGAAAGTCTTCCTGCAGGTGCGTTTTCTTCCAGCTCCGCTCCGCACCCTAAACATTTGGCAAAACTTTTTAGTGAGGTTTAAAGTCAATTGTTCATTGGAAAGGACTAAGAAAATTTAGCTCAATAATGAAGAACTAGTCCAGCTGACCTGTGCCTCCTCTGTACCAAGGGGTCAGACATGGACATAGAGGGTCAGAACGAGCTGGAATAACCTGCAGTACCACGTCCGGCCACTAGATGCTGCAGCTCTGCAGTCTGCCCGATCATCACATGTCCGCCCCCTCGTACCGCCCCGCGTCTGTCACTTTAAGAGAATATTCTGTGTGTCCATGTGCTGACACGTGACGTCTCGTATCACACGCGTGTAAATGTCCTCTGCTTCTTTTTAAGAGACGACGTGGGAAAGACCGAACACGTCACCTGTGAGCATGAAAAGTCCTCTGGTGAAGAAGACGTCACTGCCCCAAGGTGAGATGGACGACTGCTGTATCCAAGCCTATCCTGTGTGATACTTTCTGCTGAGACGTGTATCTAATCCTATTATGTATTCTGTTGAGCTATGTATCCCACTCTGTGGCGACGTACCCTCTGTAGGCCCCGTATGTGGCGATGTTCCCTTGGGAGGTCCCCCCCGTCTCAGTCGACGTCCCATCGGGAGGCCCCCTCGTCTGTGGCGATGTACCCTCTGTAGGCCCCGTATGTGGCGATGTTACCTCGGGAGACCCCCCCCCCCCTGTTTGTGGCGACGTCCCCTCCCTCGCCGTCTGTGGCGACGTAACCCCCCCCTGTCTCTGGTGATGTCCCCTCGGGAGGTCCCCCCGTCTGTGGCGACGTACCCTCTGTAGGCCCCGTACGTGGCGATGTTCCCTCGGGAGCCCCCCCCCTGTCTGTGGCGACGTCCCCTGGAGAGCCCCCCCCTGTCTGTGGCGACATCCCCTCGGGAGGCGCCCCCCCCCCCTGTCTGTGGCGACATCCCCTCGGGAGGCGCCCCCCCCCCCCCCATCTGTGGCGACGTCCACTCGGGAGGTCCCCCCCTGTCTGGGGCATCGTCCCCTCGGGAGGCCCCCTCATTTGTGGCGACGTCCCCTCAGGAGGCCCTCTCGTCTGTGGCGACGTCCCCCCCCCATCTGTGGCGACGTCCACTCGGGAGGTCCCCCTCGTTTGTGGCGACGTCCCCTCAGGAGGCCCCCTCGTCTGTGGCGATGTCCCCCCCTGTCTCTGGCGACGTCCCCTCGGGAGGCGCCCCCATCCCCCCCCCCGTGGCGACGTCCCCTCGGAAGGCCCCCTCGTCTGTGGTGACACGTCCCCTCGGAAGGCCCCCTCGTCTGTGGCGACACGTCCCCTCGGAAGGTCCCCCGTCTGTGGCGACACGTCCCCTCGGAAGGCCCCCCGTCTGTGGCGACGTCCCCTCGGGAGGCCATAGTCTGTGGCGACGTCCCCTCGGGAGGCCATAGTCTGTGGCGACGTCCCCTCGGGAGTCCCTATATGTGGGGGGTCCCTCACTCACCCTCAGATTAGTGTAATATTAACACTATAATCGTCGTTCTCAATTATTGGGGGAGGGGAGGAGCCGCCATTTTTACTAGTCTCCCGGCAACCAAGAAAAATGGCTGAATAAGGATAAGTGTGGGCGCCCCCTGCGCGTTCCCGCCTTGTACTTTTGCGCGTCGTCGTCCTCGACTTTCTGCATCTCGCTGCCTCGAACGCTTGGAAATCCAGTTGCTACGGCAACCGAGCTGCAGGAAAACGTCTTAAGACCCTCGGAAGAGACAATTTATTTTTATATCTGACTTGTTTAAATAAGAAAAATCCCGACACCGAGGACCAGATCCACGGGATCGACACACGGGCGCCGCCGGGGGGAGCGAGGGGCCGAGCCGCAGGTTATATCACCTGGTCACCGCTGTGTTAATTGTGTGGCGGCCATATTGGACTGAAGCCACGTTGTGAGGCCTGGACTACACAGTGAATGTACATCAATAGGGGGCAGTAGTGAGACCTGTGTGACATGATATACGGCCCGGTCACCCACCGAGAACAGCACGGGGAAGAGACGGATACAAGGAATTTGTCCTTCCTGTAATCCTCCATCTGCAAGGAAGCACATACAGTGGGGGAAATAAGTATTTGATCCCCTACAGACCGGTTAGACGCTCCTAATCAACTCGTTACCTGCATTAAAGACAGCTGTCTTACATAGTCACCTGTATAAAAGACTCCTGTCCACAGACTCAATCAGTCAGACTCTGACCCCTACAACATGGGCAAGACCAAACAGCTGTCTAAGGATGTCAGGGACAAGATCATGGACCTGCACAAAGCTGGAATGGGCTACAAAACCATAAGTAAGACGCTGGGTGAGAAGTGGGTCCATGCATTGTAGTCCGATCTTGGTCCGATTTATATGGCTGTCTAACTGCGTCCTTATAGTGACAAATACAAGAAAAACTGTACAACAGAGGACTTTAGGGACTGAATAAAGCTATGATCAGAGGATGGCACTTCGAGTGCGAAGCAACAAGTCACCTGGCGAGTGACAGAAGAATGTGCAAGTAGAATAAATGCAGAAGGTCCTGGATGTGGCGTCCTCACGTGCCCAGTAAAAATGGACAAAGTTTAGCCGTACCAGTAAACGACATGTTGTATATTCCCAACCTAGAAGGAAGGCTAATATCCATAAAGAGTGTGACCGCTGAAGGACACCCTGTGAAATTCCAAGGAGACAACTGCACTATCCTGGATGACTCTGGACACAATGAATAGGTTCACATGACCTAGACGTCTGGGTCTCTGATATTCAGAAAGCAAATATTAAAGGATCCATAATATAATGCAATGACCACAGGAAATAAGAAATGAAGGGAAAGCGGAGAGCTGTCAGGCGACTTCTGGAAAAAAAATGGCTGAAGTCATGAATGCAATGAGATCAGTGGGTGAGGATGTAGAAGACGGCCACAGAGAAACGCTTGAAAACAAAGCATTTCTTTGTAGGGTGGACTTCCCCTTTAATAGTCCTTTTCAGTCTTTATTCTGATTTTATTTATTTTTTTTTAATGTTTTATTTCACAGATTCCAGAACAATAGATTTGATTAATATCCGATTATTCTTCTCGGATTCGCCGGAATGTTCCATTTCTCTTGTTTTTTGTGTTGATGATAATGAATGTCATGTGACCGGCGGCGGAATCCGGAAATATCGGGGTCATCAAGTAACATTGTGTGATCTCAGCTGAATCTGCTCGTCGGCGGGCGGCGATGGACGCGTCGGGGGAAGGGCATCCAAATCCAGCAAACGGGCCACGTTCTTTAATTAAAGGGATTGTCTATAAGTTCAACGTAATTATTGTCGTGAAGTTTTAGAACTTTGTGTATCAGTGAATATTCATCGTCGGGTAATGCGGGTTTGTTACAATGTATCTCATCTAGACGATAATGTCAGCTAAATTCCTGTTTATGTAGGTTTGTTACAATGTATCAGTGCAGATAATGTGTCATTCCAGAGCAGTTGTAACAACAGATCTTTTTTCTCTTTTCTAGTAAATGGATTCCATCCCTCGGGATCCCCCTCACATCAGCACGACACGAGTCATGTGACCGTCCGAAAGCCCAGCGGGGACCCCCAGGTGAGCAGGCGTTCATCACAAGTGGAGTTCCCCTTTAAATATATATTTTTTTCCCCCGTGCCGTCTCTCATCATGGACTCGGTCCAGCCGGGCCCCGTAAGGAAACATCTGTTCTCTGGAGATCCTGCTTTCCTCTGCAGCTGCCGGGAGAACGCGCGTTGGGGGGGCCGTGGGCTTTACGGAGGTGACGTCACCCCACAGCTAGGGGTGAAGAGAGGGGTCTCAGCTGGGGAGCCCCCCATATCGACCTCATAATCGACCTCTAGTAATCAATTTGCAACTCTGGATCTTTTCCTGTGTCAGTGCACACTGTAATAACGGCATTGTATTCATGAGCTAGAAAGCCAGGGATGTGCACTGCCGGCCGGTTCCCCCACCCCACGGATGATCTGTCACAGTGCATGGAATTATGCATCGCTGTGGGGACCTGTGACGTAGGTGCATAGCGGACCCCGGTTATCAAGGTATCCACCATCCCGGTCCTATCGGGTCCTGCCGCCTTCCGCAGCCCCTGCTCTTCCCCCTCCTTATGCGGCATCTCCTCGTCTGCCGGAGTTTTGTGGAGTGTAAAAAAATTGCAGCAATCTTGTATCATCGGCCATAACGGCTCTGCTAAATCCGCGCTCGTCTGCGGCAGCGAAGGCAGAGCCCCGCTAATGATCTGTCGCTTTAACCCCTGCTGCCCCAAAAATACCAACGTCCGATTCACTTGTACTCTACGTATTCTCATTTTTGGGGGAATTTTTGTAGTTTTTTTTGTTGTCCATTATTTTTCCTTTTTAAGATTTTTCTTTTAAAATATCTTTATTTTTTTAGTATTTTTTTTTTAATATTTTTTATATTTTTTATTTTTATTTTACTACGTAAATTTGGCAATCACCGAAGAACTAGAGGCGGTTTTTCCAATATGAGAGGAGGCCCCTTCTTGATGGAGTGGTGAAGAAGAAAAGGAAAAAAAAAATTGGCGCCTTTTGAGGACAAACATTTGGCTTCTAGAAGAAATCAAGACCTGATCTTCTACCAGACCAAAGCTGATGTCCATGGGGTCCAAGAAGCAGACCCACAAGTAGATCACAAGGCTTCCGGTAGCAGGGCCCACGGGGGTACTAGCGGGGGATTCTAGGAGCTAGACTCCTGATCACTAGAGAAAATCCAGGAGCTGGGCCCACAACATGATCACTGAGGTTCTAGGATATGGACCCATCGTTGATCACTGATGGGTTCCTAGAGCTGGGCTCACAACTGATCACTGAGGTTCTAGGATCCGAACTCATGGCTGATCACCGGTGGGTTCCTGTAGCTGGACCCACGACTGATCACTGAGGTTCTAGGATCCAGACTCATGACTGATCACTGGTGGGTTTCTGGAGCCCACGACTGATCACTAAGGTTCTAGGATCCGGACCCATGGCTGGTCACTGATGGGTTCCTAGAGCTGGGCTCACAACTGATCACTGAGGGTCTAGGATATGGACCCATCGTTGATCACCGGTGGGTTCCTGTAGCTGGACCCATGACTGATCACTGAGGTTCTAGGATCCAGACTCATGACTGATCACTAGTGGGTTTCTGGAGCCCAAGACTGATCACTAAGGTTCTAGGATCCGGACCCATGGCTGGTAACTGATGGGTTCCTAGAGCTGGGCTCACATCTGATCACTGAGGTTCTAGGATCCGAACTCATGGCTGATCTCCGGTGGGTTCCAGGAGCTGGACCCGTGACTGATCACTGTGGTGATGGGTGGGTAGGCTGTGAGTTCCTGAAGCAAAATTCACGACTGATCACTGTGGTGGTGATGGGGGTTTTCTAGGAGTCGGACCCATGGCTGATTACCGAAGGGGTTTCCAGAAGTCAGACCCACGATTGACCACAAGTAGGGGGAGTTCTAGGAACCGGATCACCGATGAGGTTTCCAGTGGTCGGACCCAGTATTGACCAAGGGGTTATTCTAGGAGCTGGACCATTGTCCGATCACCGAAAGAGTTCCCACAACTGATGACTGGGGGGAGTGTTTCCGAAGCTGACCTGCAGCTGATCACTGAGGTGACTGTTTTAAGGAGACGGACCTGCGACTGATCACCAGGGGGATTCTAGGAGCTGGATCTGCTGCTGATTTCTTGGGGGTGGAAGGGTTGTTCCAAGAGCCATCCCACAGCTGATCACTGATAAGGGAAGGGGGTGTTTCAGGAGCTTTTAGGGCCAGACTGGCGCTTTTCCTTGTCTTGGGAAGGTCCACCTTACTGGAGAAAATCATTATGATCGGGAGACTTGGTCATCCTTCTCTTTTACGATCATCATCAAGTTGGAGGCTAGAGTCATGAAGACACCACTCAAAAGCTTTAAGAGCCAACATCAGACGAGGGCTTCAGAAGGAACACATCATAGGGTCACAAGAGGAGATAAGTCAACCTGATCTGTCCAATCTAATGGCCTGTAAGGTAGGGCCGAAGTCAACCTCAGTCTATCGAAAGGCCCGTAGAGTCCAATGGGCAGAGGAGTTGTTCAAAACCAAAAGTCAATAGTGTTACGTATGCTCAATGTCAGGCGAGTGGTGGCGCAGCACTGTGTATGGATTCCTCTCCTCCAGTCCATAGAAAAATTGGGGCCAAAAACTAAAACAAAATTTCCATAATTTCTGCATTTTTTTCACCGTACATCCTGATTACGTATGGAGATGAGGAAATGGTAGGTTCCTCCTTTGGAACTCCGTTGACCTGCCACCAGATAATTAACCATCATGACTCCATCAATACCGCGGGCCGATTCCCATTTATTGTTCGTGATGGAATCCATTTATATTCCGGTGACCCGATAACCTCAAAGCTAATTAAGCCGTCAACAGACAATAGAAGCTGCCAAGGGCGGGAAAGAAGCCTGGTAATTTATGTAGACTGGAATACCCCTTTTAACTCCTTATGTCCATATAGACCTCATAGTGGATGGTTCTTAACTCAGAACCTTCTATCTCAGCATAATAAGAGCAGTTCCCACCATGTCTGTCTCCACTTACCCCATGCAGCTCCTTTGGGGTTCTTAGAGACAGCTGGGTCCATCTCTGGTTGGTCCCGACCCCTTTGCTTTTGGATGTTAGAATCTGTGTAGGAGTCCCCTCTGCAGAGGAACTTCATTGTTGGCAATTACGAGGATGGATAATTTATCAAAATGTTACGGTTTAGAGGTTGAAGAAGAAAGAAATGAGGCTTTTTTGTCCTGGTGAGCTGCAGGGAGCACGTTTTGATTATCCCGGAGATGGACCTTTAGCTGATCACTTGTGGTTTCTGGAGCTGGACCTTTAACTGATAACTGGGGCATTCCAGGAACTGGACTCTTAGCTGATCACTGGAGGGGGAAGGGTTCCAGCAGCTGGACCTTTAGCTGACCACTGGGTGGTTCCAGAAACTGGACCCACAGCTGACCATTTGGGCTTCCAGGAGCTGGACCCTCAGCTGACCACTTGGGGTTCCAGGAGCTGGACCCTTAGCTGATCACTGGGGGGGGTCTAGGAGCTGGACCCTTAGCTGATCACTGGGGGTGAGATTCATGAGCTGGACCCTTAGCTGATCACTGGAGTGGGGGTCTAGGAGCTGGACGCTTAGCTGATCACTGGAGGGGGTTCCAGGAGTTGGACCCACAGCTGACCACTTGGGGTTCCAGCAGCTGGACCTTTAGCTGACCACTGGGTGGTTCTAGAAACTGGACCCTTAGCTGACCACTTGGGCTTCCAGGAGCTGGACCCTTAGCTGATCACTGGGGGGGTTCCAGGAGCTGGACGCTTAGCTGATCACTGGGGGGGGGGATTTATGAGCTGGACCCTTAGCTGATCACTGGGGTGGAGGTTCCAGGAGCTGGACGCTTAGCTGATCACTGGGTGGATCCAGAAACTGGACCCTTAGCTGACCACTTGGGCTTCCAGGAGCTGGACCCTTAGCTGACCACTTGGGCTTCCAGGAGCTGGACCCTTAGCTGATCACTGGGGGGGTTCCAGGAGCTGGACGCTTAGCTGATCACTGGGGGGGGGGATTTATGAGCTGGACCCTTAGCTGATCACTGGGGTGGAGGTTCCAGGAGCTGGACGCTTAGCTGATCATTGGGTGGTTCCAGAAACTGGACCCACAGCTGACCACTTGGGGTTCCAGGAGCTGAACCCACAGCTGACCGCTTGGGCTTCCAGGAGCTGGACCCTCAGCTGACCACTTGAGGTTCCGGGAGCTGAGCCCTTAGCTGATCACTGGGGGGGTGGGGTTCCAGGAGCTGGACCCTTAGCTGATCACTAGGGGGGAGATTCATGAGCTGGACCCTTAGCCGATCACTGGAGGGGGTTCCAGGAGCTGGACCCACAGCTGACCACTTGGGGTTCCAAGAGTCGGACCCACAGCTGACCACTTGGGGTTCCAAGAGTCGGTCCTGCAGCTGATCACTTGGGGTTCCAGGAGTCGGTCCTGCAGCTGATCACTTGGGGTTCCAGGAGTCGGTCCTGCAGCTGATCACTTGGGGTTCCAGGAGTCGGTCCTGCAGCTGATCACTTGGGGTTCCAGGAGTCGGTCCTGCAGCTGATCACTTGGGGTTCCAGGAGTCGGTCCTGCAGCTGATCACTTGGGGTTCCAGGAGTCGGTCCTGCAGCTGATCACTTGGGGTTCCAGGAGTCGGTCCTGCAGCTGATCAATCTCTGCGACGGCTATCCATGACCCAACCCCTAAAACAACTCTCACCCTACACTTCTGACCATCAGATGTGGCCATTTTCCTATATTTAAGAATTGTTTTGTTTTTTTTTTAACTCCACGACTTCAATCTGTATTTTTTTTTGTAGTTGTTGTGATGAATCTCTATCGCCCTGGGCTTCATACATTATTATCATCTACTCCATCATCGCTGCCTGAAGTGCATTACACCGCTATAATATATAACGGTGACAAGAGGCAGCGAGGATGTCAGCGTCCAGATATTAATGGCCGACATAAGGAGGCAGCGCCCCCCTCCTCACTAAAAAAAAAAAAACAAATAATCATCAAACCTGTATATATGTTCCCATATAGATGATTTATGCAAATGATCCTTTTAATTAGATGCGATTTGTAACGATCGCTGAAGGACGTGTGTAAAAGAAAATAGAAAAAAATAATAAAACAAATTTGGAGTTCAAAAGGCATAGAGTTCAAAAGACATGGAGTTCAAAAGGCATCGAAGAGTGGATTTTGCTTTTACGATAGATACATTGTGATTTTTAGGATTCTTTTGTTACAGCTTTTGTTTTCTCTTCTCGTATTATATATTTTTATCTCTCTGTCGATGATTTTTCCCATATAGATGTTCCCATATAGATGATTTATGTAGATGATCCTTTTTATTAGATGCGATTTGTAACGATCGCTGAAGGACGTGTGTAAAAGAAAATAGAGGAAATAATAAAACAAATTTTTGGAGTTCAAAAGGCATAGAAGAGTGGATTTTGCTTTTACGATAGATACATTGTGATTTTTAGGATTCTTTTGTTACGGCTTTTGTTTTCTCTTCTCGTATTATATATTTTTATCTCTCTGTCGATGATTTTTCTCATATAGATGTTCCCATATAGATGATCCTTTTTATTAGATGCGATTTGTAACGATCGCTGAAGGACGTGTGTAAAAGAAAATAGAGGAAATAATCAAACAAATTTTTGGAGTTCAAAAGGCATAGAAGAGTGGATTTTGCTTTTACGATAGATACATTGTGATTTTTAGGATTCTTTTGTTACGGCTTTTGTTTTCTCTTCTCGTATTATATATTTTTATCTCTCTGTCGATGATTTTTCCCATATAGATGTTCCCATATAGATGATTTATGTAGATGATCCTTTTTATTAGATGCGATTTGTAACGATCGCTGAAGGACGTGTGTAAAAGAAAATAGAGGAAATAATAAAACAAATTTTTGGAGTTCAAAAGGCATAGAAGAGTGGATTTTGCTTTTACGATAGATACATTGTGATTTTTAGGATTCTTTTGTTACGGCTTTTGTTTTCTCTTCTCGTATTATATATTTTTATCTCTCTGTCGATGATTTTTCCCATATAGATGTTCCCATATAGATGATCCTTTTTATTAGATGCGATTTGTAACGATCGCTGAAGGACGTGTGTAAAAGAAAATAGAGGAAATAATCAAACAAATTTTTGGAGTTCAAAAGGCATAGAAGAGTGGATTTTGCTTTTACGATAGATACATTGTGATTTTTAGGATTCTTTTGTTACGGCTTTTGTTTTCTCTTCTCGTATTATATATTTTTATCTCTCTGTCGATGATTTTTCCCATATAGATGTTCCCATATAGATGATTTATGTAGATGATCCTTTTTATTAGATGCGATTTGTAACGATCGCTGAAGGACGTGTGTAAAAGAAAATAGAGGAAATAATAAAACTAATTTTTGGAGTTCAAAAGGCATAGAAGAGTGGATTTTGCTTTTACGATAGATACATTGTGATTTTTAGGATTCTTTTGTTACAGCTTTTGTTTTCTCTTCTCTTATATATTTTTCTCTCTCTGTCGATGATTTTTCTTGGACTTGTGCTTGGTTTCATCACTCGGGGACGTGTAGATGTTGGATTTTTCTACCTTTCATTCAGTCTCCATTCTGGGGTTTCCCTGCTCTTCGAATTTTTTTTTTTTTTCTATATTTTTGTGTGTGAGCAGCTGTGATTAACCCTTCGGTGCCGAGAAGGAGGGGAGGTGTGAGCGCGTTTCGGCTCGGCGTGCCGCTTGACTGGGCAGAGTACATGAGCTTCATGTGGCAAACGATCGTCGCTGATACCTCCAGGACACGGTGACAGAATTAATGCAGCTCCCTGCGAGCGCGGAGGGCTAATGTGCAGCTCCTGAGCCCGTCCGTCCGTCCGTCCTCCTCACCGCAGCAGATACATCGCCTTCCCAAAAAAAGAAAAATGTCAGACATTGAGACCAGCTTTGACGATGCTTCTTGCCTCTCTCCGCAGAGTCCGGGGTCCCCGTCACCCACCAGAAAGCAGAACAAGGAGACCACCATCACGGTGAGTGTCCTCATCCTTGTTACTATGACAATGTAGCCATGAGAACTGCAGCAAGAAGCTGCAAATATGGAGACGACCGCGGCTCGTTACATTGTATCCAAACTCAAAAAAAAAAAAAAATGGTCTTAAAATACTGAGGGGCTCGTAATTATTACTGAGGAGGAGGGTGGAAGGCGTGAAAATTCACGGTCTTCATTACCTGATTATTTTTTTTTACATTTTTCATTCATGTTAATTTTATATATTTTTACATTTCCTCCTCTACCCACAAGGGACAATTGATCTTTGATATCGTAGGGGTTAATTTCTATGTATTTTTTTTTCTCTTATGTAACATTTTTTTGAGCATTCTTAGAATTTGCATTTTATGGTAGGGGAAAAAAAAATGTAAAAAAAAAAATATCGATTTTTTTTTTTTTTTTTTTTTAATTTTATTTTCATTCTTCAAGATTGATCCGGAAATAGTGTAGAATTTACATCAGTCTATGAAATATTAAAAAAAAAAAAAAAGGTGCAGGTGTCTAATCAGCTGTTTACATCCCTGGAAGCAACAGGCAAAAAAAAAAAAAAAAAAAAAGTCTCTGCTGCCGACTCCGCTGTCGACTCCGCTGCCGACTCCACTGTCGCCATCTGCTCCAAAAGGCACAAAAATTCTAAATTCTTACAAAAAAAAAATGTAAAGTAATTAATCTCTTCTTCTGCATTCTTGGGTGATTGACAGCGAGTAGGAGAGACTCTGTGTGGGTAAGGGGGGCTTCGGAGGGGGAGGGCTCATGCCCAGCAGATGAGATGCATACGCTGCTCCGTGGTGGATGGAATTCCCTCCGAGCGTTCATGTAATGTCATGTGAACACTGCAGCAATCCAAATTATGTAACCTCCGTCCCCTGTTAACCCTATTACTCCAGATCCTAATTAATGGATTTTTTTTTTTTTTCCAATTTTCAATACAATTTTGTAATTAATTTTGATAAATTTTTAACAATTTTCTGCAAATGTTTTATGAAAAAAATTACTGAAAAATAAGAAACTGGTGGAAAACAGAAGAGCCAGGACTGTATATCCCATATTTATCCAATCCACAACGGTCTTCTGTCTCCTCCTTCCCGATCATTGCTAGGAATTACGATTTTCAGTCCTCGGAGAAGCTGCCATCTTGTTTTTTTTTTTATAAATGAAAGCCAAGAGAAAATTTTTGTAACGGTGCAGAGTTTCTGGGTAGATTTGGAATTGACGTAATTTTCTTTATTTTTGCTCCATTTGTGTTTTGTTTGGGCAAAATGTTGACTATTTAGAGAAGTTGTTGGCGCTTGGTCTTCTATGAATGGTGGTCCAGATCTCTAATGATCGGGATTGTAGAGGACACTATGTTGACAATTTTGAGCCCCATGATGGGGTCAGATCCTCTGCTTTATCTTGTCCCCCACTTATTAGCGGACATCTGCATTATTTTGTTTCCCCCCTCGTTTTTTAGACCACCTCCCCACCAGGCAGTCCTTGTTCCGACTAGGTTTGTTCCTTGTGGCTCACGCATGATAGGCTTTGGATACAGCTCAACGTTACTGCCATCCTTAAGAGCACATGTCCTTCAATAGTTAAGACTTGTTGATTCATGGTTTCACCTCTGCTTCTTCTGGGGCATTAGGCATCTACACACCTTCAGGTATGTAGGTGGGGCATCACATCCCAGGAAGAAGCTCAGAGGTGAAACCCTGATTCAACAGGTCTTCGCTATTGGTGGACATGTCCTCATCTTGTCTGTTTTAGGGATTGGGAAGGTTGATTGGTGGAGTGATCCATCTATATTAGCCATGTTCTGGGACCGAGGTGTGTGTGAAATATCAGAATCAAAATCAGCTGCGTTTTCACACCTATTGATAAAAGTGACTTTTTTTTACCTGATTTGTGTTTACGGCATGGAGGACTTTATTGTGAAGAGTGGCTAATTCTGGAGCAGAACTCAGGCTTTGTCTGTATTTACAGCATGTGATGGTTTGGTGATGTTGTGTAGGCGAACCATAGAATTTTCATCTGGATCGAATTTGGAGGAGTGTAACATCTCGAGTATCAAAAAAATAATCTGTCATTGATTTCTGCTCTTGCAGCTGACAGCTCACCGATGGTCCTTGGTTCATTGATTTTTCTTAATCTCTAGTTCTTGGATCAGGTCAGAGATTGAGACTGACTCCTGCGTCTTCTGCTTGTCGATATCAACCAGTTCTCTTGATCATCCAGTTGTCTCCTGGTGGAATTTCTTTCGTCTGTCCACTGCATGTTCTGCTTTTTGTTACTTGCTTTCTGAGACTTCAATGCTCCTGCTCCATTCTTGTCCTTAGATGCTCTAAGACCTTCTGAGCAGAGCCTTTTCTGTTCTCCTTGTTGGTGGGTTCACATATGTTGTCTTCTGCGGACTTTCAGTGAACTCTCAGGTAGTTATCACACAGAAAAACTGGTACTGAAATCCAGACCTCTCCTGGTCGTAGGCGAGCAAAGCCGACCAGTTCGACAATGTTAGTCCTCCTAAACTTCAACGTTTTGATAGACACTGCTTCTGAACTTGAGACCTTCTCAGGTCACAGGAGGTGTCTCTATACTTCAGGTCATGTTGAGCTGCCTCGATATCTCTGGTCGGGGGAGCTGCCTCGATATCTCTGGTCGGGGGAGCTGCCTCGATATCTCTGGTCGGGGGAGCTGCCTCGATATCTCTGGTCGGGGGAGCTGCCTCGATATCTCTGGTCGGGGGAGCTGCCTCGATATCTCTGGTCGGGGGAGCTGCCTCGATATCTCTGGTCGGGGGAGCTGCCTCGATATCTCTGGTCGGGGGAGCTGCCTCGATATCTCTGGTCGGGGGAGCTGCCTCGATATCTCTGGTCGGGGGAGCTGCCTCGATATCTCTGGTCGGGGGAGCTGCCTCGATATCTCTGGTCGGGGGAGCTGCCTCGATATCTCTGGTCGGGGGAGCTGCCTCGATATCTCTGGTCGGGGGAGCTGCCTCGATATCTCTGGTCGGGGGAGCTGCCTCGATATCTCTGGTCGGGGGAGCTGCCTCGATATCTCTGGTCGGGGGAGCTGCCTCGATATCTCTGGTCGGGGGAGCTGCCTCGATATCTCTGGTCGGGGGAGCTGCCTCGATATCTCTGGTCGGGGGAGCTGCCTCGATATCTCTGGTCGGGGGAGCTGCCTCGATATCTCTGGTCGGGGGAGCTGCCTCGATATCTCTGGTCGGGGGAGCTGCCTCGATATCTCTGGTCGGGGGAGCTGCCTCGATATCTCTGGTCGGGGGAGCTGCCTCGATATCTCGGGTCGGGGGAGCTGCCTCGATATCTCGGGTCGGGGGAGCTGCCTCGATATCTCGGGTCGGGGGAGCTGCCTCGATATCTCGGGTCGGGGGAGCTGCCTCGATATCTCGGGTCGGGGGAGCTGCCTCTATTTCTCGGGTCGGGGGAGCTGCCTCTATTTCTCGGGTCGGGGAAGTTGCCTCTCTTTCTCGGGTCGGGGGAGCTGCCTCTATTTCTCGGGTCGGCGGAGCTGCCTCTATTTCTCGGGTCGGGGAAGTTGCCTCTCTTTCTCGGGTCGGGGGAGCTGCCTCGATTTCTCGGGTCGGGGGAGCTGCCTCGATTTCTCGGGTCGGGGGAGCTGCCTCTATTTCTCGGGTCTGGGGAGCTGCCTCGATATCTCTGGTCGGGGGAGCTGCCTCGATATCTCTGGTCGGGGGAGCTGCCTCTATTTCTCTGGTCGGGGGAGCTGCCTCGATATCTCGGGTCGGGGGAGCTGCCTCTATTTCTCGGGTCGGGGGAGCTGCCTCTATTTCTCGGGTCGGGGGAGCTGCCTCTATTTCTCGGGTCGGGGGAGCTGCCTCTATTTCTCGGGTCGGGGGAGCTGCCTCTATTTCTCGGGTCGGGGGAGCTGCCTCTATTTCTCGGGTCGGGGGAGCTGCCTCTATTTCTCGGGTCTGGGGAGCTGCCTCTATTTCTCGGGTCTGGGGAGCTGCCTCTCTTTCTCGGGTCGGGGGAGCTGCCTCTATTTCTCGGGTCTGGGGAGCTGCCTCTATTTCTCGGGTCGGGGGAGCTGCCTCTATTTCTCGGGTCTGGGGAGCTGCCTCGATATCTCTGGTCGGGGGAGCTGCCTCGATATCTCTGGTCGGGGGAGCTGCCTCGATATCTCTGGTCGGGGGAGCTGCCTCGATATCTCTGGTCGGGGGAGCTGCCTCGATATCTCTGGTCGGGGGAGCTGCCTCGATATCTCGGGTCGGGGGAGCTGCCTCGATATCTCGGGTCGGGGGAGCTGCCTCGATATCTCGGGTCGGGGGAGCTGCCTCGATATCTCGGGTCGGGGGAGCTGCCTCTATTTCTCGGGTCGGGGGAGCTGCCTCTATTTCTCGGGTCGGGGGAGCTGCCTCTATTTCTCGGGTCGGGGGAGCTGCCTCTATTTCTCGGGTCGGGGGAGCTGCCTCTATTTCTCGGGTCGGGGGAGCTGCCTCTATTTCTCGGGTCGGGGGAGCTGCCTCTATTTCTCTGGTCTGGGGAGCTGCCTCTATTTCTCTGGTCGGGGGAGCTGCCTCTATTTCTCTGGTCTGGGGAGCTGCCTCTATTTCTCGGGTCGGGGGAGCTGCCTCTATTTCTCGGGTCGGGGGAGCTGCCTCTATTTCTCTGGTCGGGGGAGCTGCCTCTATTTCTCTGGTCGGGGGAGCTGCCTCTATTTCTCTGGTCGGGGGAGCTGCCTCTATTTCTCGGGTCGGGGGAGCTGCCTCTATTTCTCGGGTCGGGGGAGCTGCCTCTATTTCTCGGGTCGGGGGAGCTGCCTCTATTTCTCGGGTCGGGGGAGCTGCCTCTATTTCTCGGGTCGGGGGAGCTGCCTCTATTTCTCGGGTCGGGGGAGCTGCCTCTATTTCTCTGGTCGGGGGAGCTGCCTCTATTTCTCTGGTCTGGGGAGCTGCCTCTATTTCTCGGGTCGGGGGAGCTGCCTCTATTTCTCGGGTCGGGGGAGCTGCCTCTATTTCTCGGGTCGGGGGAGCTGCCTCTATTTCTCGGGTCGGGGGAGCTGCCTCTATTTCTCTGGTCGGGGGAGCTGCCTCTATTTCTCTGGTCGGGGGAGCTGCCTCTATTTCTCTGGTCGGGGGAACTGCCTCTATTTCTCTGGTCGGGGGAGCTGCCTCTATTTCTCTGGTCGGGGGAGCTGCCTCTATTTCTCTGGTCGGGGGAGCTGCCTCTATTTCTCTGGTCGGGGGAGCTGCCTCTATTTCTCTGGTCGGGGGAGCTGCCTCTATTTCTCTGGTCGGGGGAGCTGCCTCTATTTCTCTGGTCGGGGGAGCTGCCTCTATTTCTCTGGTCGGGGGAGCTGCCTCTATTTCTCGGGTCGGGGGAGCTGCCTCTATTTCTCGGGTCGGGGGAGCTGCCTCTATTTCTCGGGTCTGGGGAGCTGCCTCTATTTCTCGGGTCTGGGGAGCTGCCTCTATTTCTCGGGTCTGGGGAGCTGCCTCTATTTCTCGGGTCTGGGGAGCTGCCTCTATTTCTCGGGTCTGGGGAGCTGCCTCTATTTCTCGGGTCTGGGGAGCTGCCTCTATTTCTCGGGTCTGGGGAGCTGCCTCTATTTCTCGGGTCTGGGGAGCTGCCTCTATTTCTCGGGTCTGGGGAGCTGCCTCTATTTCTCGGGTCGGGGGAGCTGCCTCTATTTCTCGGGTCGGGGGAGCTGCCTCTATTTCTCGGGTCGGGGGAGCTGCCTCTATTTCTCGGGTCTGGGGAGCTGCCTCTATTTCTCTGGTCGGGGGAGCTGCCTCGATATCTCTGGTCTGGGGAGCTGCCTCTATTTCTCTGGTCGGGGGAGCTGCCTCTATTTCTCGGGTCGGGGGAGCTGCCTCTATTTCTCTGGTCGGGGGAGCTGCCTCTATTTCTCTGGTCGGGGGAGCTGCCTCTATTTCTCGGGTCGGGGGAGCTGCCTCGATATCTCGGGTCTGGGGAGCTGCCTCGATATCTCGGGTCTGGGGAGCTGCCTCGATATCTCTGGTCTGGGGAGCTGCCTCGATATCTCTGGTCGGGGGAGCTGCCTCGATATCTCTGGTCGGGGGAGCTGCCTCTATTTCTCGGGTCTGGGGAGCTGCCTCTATTTCTCGGGTCGGGGGAGCTGCCTCTATTTCTCGGGTCGGGGGAGCTGCCTCGATATCTCTGGTCGGGGGAGCTGCCTCTATTTCTCGGGTCTGGGGAGCTGCCTCTATTTCTCGGGTCTGGGGAGCTGCCTCTATTTCTCGGGTCGGGGGAGCTGCCTCTATTTCTCGGGTCGGGGGAGCTGCCTCGATATCTCGGGTCGGGGGAGCTGCCTCTATTTCTCGGGTCGGGGGAGCTGCCTCTATTTCTCGGGTCTGGGGAGCTGCCTCGATATCTCTGGTCTGGGGAGCTGCCTCGATATCTCTGGTCTGGGGAGCTGCCTCGATATCTCTGGTCGGGGGAGCTGCCTCTATTTCTCGGGTCTGGGGAGCTGCCTCTATTTCTCTGGTCGGGGGAGCTGCCTCTATTTCTCTGGTCGGGGGAGCTGCCTCTATTTCTCGGGTCGGGGGAGCTGCCTCTATTTCTCGGGTCTGGGGAGCTGCCTCGATATCTCGGGTCTGGGGAGCTGCCTCGATATCTCGGGTCTGGGGAGCTGCCTCGATATCTCTGGTCTGGGGAGCTGCCTCGATATCTCTGGTCGGGGGAGCTGCCTCGATATCTCTGGTCGGGGGAGCTGCCTCTATTTCTCGGGTCTGGGGAGCTGCCTCTATTTCTCTGGTCGGGGGAGCTGCCTCGATATCTCTGGTCGGGGGAGCTGCCTCGATATCTCTGGTCGGGGGAGCTGCCTCTATTTCTCGGGTCGGGGGAGCTGCCTCTATTTCTCGGGTCTGGGGAGCTGCCTCTATTTCTCGGGTCTGGGGAGCTGCCTCTATTTCTCGGGTCGGGGGAGCTGCCTCGATATCTGTGGTCGGGGGAGCTGCCTCTATTTCTCGGGTCGGGGGAGCTGCCTCTATTTCTCGGGTCGGGGGAGCTGCCTCTATTTCTCGGGTCTGGGGAGCTGCCTCTATTTCTCGGGTCTGGGGAGCTGCCTCTATTTCTCGGGTCTGGGGAGCTGCCTCTATTTCTCGGGTCTGGGGAGCTGCCTCTATTTCTCGGGTCTGGGGAGCTGCCTCTATTTCTCGGGTCGGGGGAGCTGCCTCTATTTCTCGGGTCGGGGGAGCTGCCTCTATTTCTCTGGTCGGCGGAGCTGCCTCTATTTCTCGGGTCTGGGGAGCTGCCTCTATTTCTCGGGTCTGGGGAGCTGCCTCTATTTCTCGGGTCGGGGGAGCTGCCTCTATTTCTCGGGTCGGGGGAGCTGCCTCTATTTCTCGGGTCTGGGGAGCTGCCTCTCTTTCTCGGGTCGGGGGAGCTGCCTCTATTTCTCGGGTCGGGGGAGCTGCCTCGATATCTCTGGTCGGGGGAGCTGCCTCGATATCTCTGGTCGGGGGAGCTGCCTCGATATCTCTGGTCGGGGGAGCTGCCTCGATATCTCTGGTCGGGGGAGCTGCCTCGATATCTCTGGTCGGGGGAGCTGCCTCGATATCTCGGGTCGGGGGAGCTGCCTCTATTTCTCGGGTCTGGGGAGCTGCCTCTATTTCTCGGGTCGGGGGAGCTGCCTCTATTTCTCGGGTCGGGGGAGCTGCCTCTATTTCTCGGGTCGGGGGAGCTGCTTCTATTTCTCGGGTCGGGGGAGCTGCCTCTATTTCTCGGGTCGGCGGAGCTGCCTCTATTTCTCGGGTCGGCGGAGCTGCCTCTATTTCTCGGGTCTGGGGAGCTGCCTCTATTTCTCGGGTCTGGGGAGCTGCCTCTATTTCTCGGGTCGGCGGAGCTGCCTCTATTTCTCGGGTCGGCGGAGCTGCCTCTATTTCTCGGGTCGGCGGAGCTGCCTCGATATCTCGGGTCGGGGGAGCTGCCTCTATTTCTCGGGTCGGGGGAGCTGCCTCTATTTCTCGGGTCGGGGGAGCTGCCTCTATTTCTCGGGTCGGGGGAGCTGCCTCTATTTCTCGGGTCTGGGGAGCTGCCTCTATTTCTCGGGTCTGGGGAGCTGCCTCTCTTTCTCGGGTCGGGGGAGCTGCCTCTCTTTCTCGGGTCGGGGGAGCTGCCTCGATATCTCTGGTCGGGGGAGCTGCCTCTATTTCTCGGGTCGGGGGAGCTGCCTCGATATCTCTGGTCGGGGGAGCTGCCTCGATATCTCTGGTCTGGGGAGCTGCCTCGATATCTCTGGTCGGGGGAGCTGCCTCGATATCTCTGGTCTGGGGAGCTGCCTCGATATCTCTGGTCGGGGGAGCTGCCTCGATATCTCGGGTCGGGGGAGCTGCCTCTATTTCTCGGGTCTGGGGAGCTGCCTCTATTTCTCGGGTCGGGGGAGCTGCCTCTATTTCTCGGGTCGGGGGAGCTGCCTCGATATCTCTGGTCGGGGGAGCTGCCTCTATTTCTCGGGTCTGGGGAGCTGCCTCTATTTCTCGGGTCGGGGGAGCTGCCTCTATTTCTCGGGTCGGGGGAGCTGCCTCTATTTCTCGGGTCGGGGGAGCTGCCTCTATTTCTCGGGTCGGGGGAGCTGCCTCTATTTCTCGGGTCGGGGGAGCTGCCTCTATTTCTCGGGTCGGGGGAGCTGCCTCTATTTCTCGGGTCGGGGGAGCTGCCTCTATTTCTCGGGTCTGGGGAGCTGCCTCTATTTCTCGGGTCTGGGGAGCTGCCTCTATTTCTCGGGTCGGGGGAGCTGCCTCTATTTCTCGGGTCTGGGGAGCTGCCTCTATTTCTCGGGTCGGGGGAGCTGCCTCTATTTCTCGGGTCGGGGGAGCTGCCTCTATTTCTCGGGTCGGGGGAGCTGCCTCTATTTCTCGGGTCGGGGGAGCTGCCTCTATTTCTCGGGTCGGGGGAGCTGCCTCTATTTCTCGGGTCGGGGGAGCTGCCTCTATTTCTCGGGTCGGGGGAGCTGCCTCTATTTCTCGGGTCGGGGGAGCTGCCTCTATTTCTCGGGTCGGGGGAGCTGCCTCTATTTCTCGGGTCGGGGGAGCTGCCTCTATTTCTCGGGTCGGGGGAGCTGCCTCTATTTCTCGGGTCGGGGGAGCTGCCTCTATTTCTCGGGTCGGGGGAGCTGCCTCTATTTCTCGGGTCGGGGGAGCTGCCTCTATTTCTCGGGTCTGGGGAGCTGCCTCTATTTCTCGGGTCTGGGGAGCTGCCTCTATTTCTCGGGTCTGGGGAGCTGCCTCTATTTCTCGGGTCTGGGGAGCTGCCTCTATTTCTCGGGTCTGGGGAGCTGCCTCTATTTCTCGGGTCTGGGGAGCTGCCTCTATTTCTCGGGTCTGGGGAGCTGCCTCTATTTCTCGGGTCTGGGGAGCTGCCTCTATTTCTCGGGTCGGGGGAGCTGCCTCTATTTCTCGGGTCGGGGGAGCTGCCTCTATTTCTCGGGTCGGGGGAGCTGCCTCTATTTCTCGGGTCGGGGGAGCTGCCTCTATTTCTCGGGTCGGGGGAGCTGCCTCTATTTCTCGGGTCGGGGGAGCTGCCTCTATTTCTCGGGTCGGGGGAGCTGCCTCTATTTCTCGGGTCGGGGGAGCTGCCTCTATTTCTCGGGTCGGGGGAGCTGCCTCGATATCTCGGGTCGGGGGAGCTGCCTCTCTTTCTCGGGTCGGGGGAGCTGCCTCTATTTCTCGGGTCGGGGGAGCTGCCTCTATTTCTCGGGTCGGGGGAGCTGCCTCGATATCTCTGGTCGGGGGAGCTGCCTCGATATCTCTGGTCGGGGGAGCTGCCTCGATATCTCTGGTCGGGGGAGCTGCCTCGATTTCTCGGGTCGGGGGAGCTGCCTCGATTTCTCGGGTCGGGGGTTCAGAGTTTCTGACAGATGCAACGTTTTAGCTGGTCAAGGAGTCTAGTTTTGCATAAGTTTCATGGTGTGACCACCCTTTTTGGAGGTCATGTTAGTGGTATCTCCATCTTAGACTTCTCTACTGATGACCTTCACATCCTATTCTTTAAAGAAAACTTCAAAAATATTGAAGACAGGAGTTATCAGAATTTTTTACTTGCACCTTCTACTCACATCCTTCTCTTCACCATTTCTTTGGCTACATCTTTTCTGTTAATCCATACTGACCTGTCCTGATGAAGGGTCTGCAATTTTCAAAAATGTGTAAAAAAAACAACAAAAAAACCTGGTCCTTTACAACATACCATATGTCATACAGTGGATACGTACACATCTCTTGTATCCCCATGACAGAACTTTCACTGAGAATGAAAATTATGGGCCTAACAAAAGGTGACCTCATTTATGGTCTTTCAGACCCTTAAGTATAGCCATACAGTAGCCACCATAATGCCCTATCAATACAGAATAGACATGGTCACCTCATGTATACACAAAGATTCAGCTTAAGAGCAGCCAGGAAAAGAATCTTGAAATTACTCTCAATGACCAAGAAATCTTACTCAACCAAGAGGTCCTACATGATCTTCAAGCTCAAGACCCTACTGAGGTTGAGTACGCAAACCTTCTACATCGTGAGGATGAGATTGGTCTCCTCAAACGCTAAAGAAATCTTACTCAACCAAGAGGTCCTACATGATCTTAAAGCTCAAGACCCTACTGAGGTTGAGTACACAAACCTTCTGCATCGTGAGGATGAGATTGGTCTCCTCAGACGCTAAAGAAATCTTACTCAACCAAGAGGTCCTACATGATCTTCAAGCTCAAGACCCTACTGAGGTTGAGTACACAAACCTTCTACCTCGTGAGGATGAGATTGGTCTCGTCAGATGCTTAAGAAATCTTACTCAACCAAGAGGTCCTACATGATCTTCAAGCTCAAGACCCTACTGAGGTTGAGTACGCAAACCTTCTACATCGTGAGGATGAGATTGGTCTCCTCAGACGCTTCACTCTCTTAGATTTATGCTTGGTGGGTCAAGGCCTCCATTTATTCCTGTTGTCTGGGTGGAGTTGAGTTGTCCTCCATCACATTTGAGGTTCTCGTACAATATGTCTGGTACTAAAGGCTTCATGCAATGGCTGAATCCTCTTCCTCCGACCTGCTCCTCTGTATCGTCACAAGGAGCAGCCAACTCATCCGATTTTAAGATGGGTGGCCACCTTCTGAGGGTCCTTCTATGAGGAAGTCTGAGGGTTGGGGATTTTCTAGACACGGTCAATGATAGATGTCCTTATTAATGTCCAAGAAATCCAAAGAGGTCCGGTCACATGAGAATCCTATGACAGACCTGGTCAGGGACAACGTAGGACAAGGAGAGTGAAGGTCCATGAGGTGAAGCCGCCACCATCTTTATTCTGTACGATAATTTAGGTATAAAATAGGGGGAAAAAAAAACTTTTTCTCTTTTTTAATTGTAAATAGTTTTTGTCTTCTCCAGATAAACTGTGTGACGTTTCCTCATCCTGACACCATGCCGGAGCAGCAGCTGCTGAAGCCTGGAGAGTGGAGCTACTGCGACTACTTCTGGGTGCGTGACTGGGGTCTCTCCTATATGATGATGCGGAGCATGCTTCTATAACCTGGGCATCTCCTGTATATAATTATAGATGTACAGCCGGTATAACCTGGGTATCTCCTGTGTATAATTATAGATGTACAGCTGGTATAACCTGGGCATCTCCTGTATATAATTATATATGTACAGCCGGTATAACCTGGGCATCTCCTGTATATAATTATATATGTACAGCTGGTATAACCTGGCCATGTCCTGTATATAATTATATATGTACAGCCGGTATAACCTGGGCATCTCCTGTATATAATTATATATGTACAGCCGGTATAACCTGGGTATCTCCTGTGTATAATTATAGATGTACAGCTGGTATAACCTGGGTATCTCCTGTGTATAATTATAGATGTACAGCTGGTATAACCTGGGCATCTCCTGTATATAATTATAGATGTACAGCCGGTATAACCTGGGTATCTCCTGTGTATAATTATAGATGTACAGCTGGTATAACCTGGGCATCTCCTGTATATAATTATATATGTACAGCCGGTATAACCTGGGTATCTCCTGTGTATAATTATAGATGTACAGCTGGTATAACCTGGGTATCTCCTGTGTATAATTATAGATGTACAGCTGGTATAACCTGGGCATCTCCTGTATATAATTATAGATGTACAGCCGGTATAACCTGGGTATCTCCTGTGTATAATTATAGATGTACAGCTGGTATAACCTGGGCATCTCCTGTATATAATTATATATGTACAGCTGGTATAACCTGGGTATCTCCTGTGTATAATTATAGATGTACAGCTGGTATAACCTGGGCATCTCCTGTATATAATTATAGATGTACAGCCGGTATAACCTGGGTATCTCCTGTGTATAATTATAGATGTACAGCTGGTATAACCTGGGCATCTCCTGTATATAATTATATATGTACAGCTGGTATAACCTGGGTATCTCCTGTGTATAATTATATATGTACAGCTGGTATAACCTGGGCATCTACTGTATATAATTATATATGTATAGCTGGTGTAACCTGGACATCTCCTGTATATAATTATATATGTACAGCTGGTATAACCTGGACATCTCCTGTATATAATTATATATGTACAGCCGGTATAACCTGGGCATCTCCTGTATATAATTATATATGTACAGCTGGTATAACCTGGACATCTCCTGTATATAATTATATATGTACAGCTGGTATAACCTGGGCATCTCCTGTATATAATTATATATGTACAGCCGCTATAACCTGGGTATCTCCTGTATATAATTATATATGTACAGCCGGTATAACCTGAGCATCTCCTGTATATAATTATATATGTACAGCTGGTATAACCTGGGCACCTCCTGTATATAATTATATATGTACAGCTGGTATAACCTGGGCATCTCCTGTGTATAATTATATATGTACAGCCGGTATAACCTGGGCATCTCCAGTATATAATTATATATGTACAGCTGGTATAACCTGGGCCTCTCCTGTGTATAATTATATATGTACAGCTGGTATAACCTGGACATCTGCTGTGTATAATTATATATGTACAGCCGGTATAACCTGGGCATCTCCTGTATATAATTATATATGTACAGCTGGTATAACCTGGACATCTCCTGTATATAATTATATATGTACAGCTGGTATAACCTGGGCATCTCCTGTGTATAATTATATATGTACAGCTGGTATAACCAGGGCATCTCCTGTGTATAATTATATATGTACAGCTGGTATAACCTGGACATCTCCTGTATATAATTATATATGTACAGCTGGTATAACCTGGGCATCTCCTGTATATAATTATATATGTACAGCTGGTATAACCTGGACATCTCCTGTATATAATTATATATGTACAGCTGGTATAACCTGGACATCTCCTGTATATAATTATACGTGTACAGCTGGAATAACCTGGGCATCTCCTGTATATAATTATATGTGTACAGCTGGTATAACCTGGACATCTCCTGTATATAATTATATATGTACAGCTGGTATAACCTGGGCATCTCCTGTATATAATTATATATGTACAGCTGGTATAACCTGGGCATCTCCTGTATATAATTATATATGTACAGCTGGTATAACCTGGGCATCTCCTGTATATAATTATATATGTACAGCTTCTATAACCTGGGCATCTCCTGTATATATTTATATATGTACAGCTTCTATAACCTGGGCATCTCCTGTATATAATTATATATGTACAGCTGGTATAACCTGGGCATCTCCTGTATATAATTATATATGTACAGCTGGTATAACCTGGGCATCTCCTGTATATAATTATATATGTACAGCTGGTATAACCTGGGCATCTCCTGTATATAATTATATATGTACAGTTGGTATAACCTGGGTATCTCCTTATATAATTATATATGTACAGCTGGTATAACCTGGGCATCTCCTGTATATAATTATATATGTACAGCTGGTGTAACCTGGGCATCTCCTGTATATAATTATATATGTACAGCTGGTATAACCTGGGCATCTCCTGTATATAATTATATATGTACAGTTGGTATAACCTGGGCATCTCCTGTATATAATTATATATGTACAGCTGGTATAACCTGGGCATCTCCTGTATATAATTATATATGTACAGCTGGTATAACCTGGGCATCTCCTGTATATAATTATATATGTACAGTTGGTATAACCTGGGTATCTCCTTATATAATTATATATGTACAGCTGGTATAACCTGGGCATCTCCTGTATATAATTATATATGTACAGCTGGTGTAACCTGGGCATCTCCTGTGTATAATTATATATGTACAGCTGGTATAACCTGGGCCTCTCCTGTGTATAATTATATATGTACAGCTGGTATAACCTGGACATCTCCTGTATATAATTATATATGTACAGCCGGTATAACCTGGGCATCTCCTGTATATAATTATATATGTACAGCTGGTATAACCTGGACATCTCCTGTGTATAATTATATATGTACAGCTGGTATAACCTGGGCATCTCCTGTGTATAATTATATATGTACAGCTGGTATAACCTGGACATCTCCTGTATATAATTATATATGTACAGCTGGTATAACCTGGACATCTCCTGTATATAATTATATATGTACAGCTGGTATAACCTGGGCATCTCCTGTATATAATTATATATGTACAGCTGGTATAACCTGAGCATCTCCTGTATATAATTATATATGTACAGCCGGTATAACCTGGGCATCTCCTGTATATAATTATATATGTACAGCTGGAATAACCTGGACATCTCCTGTATATAATTATATATGTACAGCCGGTATAACCTGGGCATCTCCTGTATATAATTATATATGTACAGCCGGTATAACCTGGACATCTCCTGTATATAATTATATATGTACAGCCGGTATAACCTGGGCATCTCCTGTATATAATTATATATGTACAGCCGGTATAACCTGGACATCTCCTGTATATAATTATATATGTACAGCTGGTATAACCTGGACATCTCCTGTATATAATTATATATGTACAGCTGGAATAACCTGGGCATCTCCTGTATATAATTATATATGTACAGCTGGTATAACCTGGGCATCTCCTGTATATAATTATATATGTACAGTTGGTATAACCTGGGTATCTCCTTATATAATTATATATGTACAGCCGCTATAACCTGGGTATCTCCTGTATATAATTATATATGTACAGCCGGTATAACCTGAGCATCTCCTGTATATAATTATATATGTACAGCTGGTATAACCTGGGCACCTCCTGTATATAATTATATATGTACAGCTGGTATAACCTGGGCATCTCCTGTGTATAATTATATATGTACAGCCGGTATAACCTGGGCATCTCCAGTATATAATTATATATGTACAGCTGGTATAACCTGGGCCTCTCCTGTGTATAATTATATATGTACAGCTGGTATAACCTGGACATCTCCTGTATATAATTATATATGTACAGCCAGTATAACCTGGGCATCTCCTGTATATAATTATATATGTACAGCTGGTATAACCTGGACATCTCCTGTATATAATTATATATGTACAGCTGGTATAACCTGGGCATCTCCTGTGTATAATTATATATGTACAGCTGGTATAACCAGGGCATCTCCTGTGTATAATTATATATGTACAGCTGGTATAACCTGGACATCTCCTGTATATAATTATATATGTACAGCCGGTATAACCTGGGCATCTCCTGTATATAATTATATATGTACAGCTGGTATAACCTGGACATCTCCTGTATATAATTATATATGTACAGCTGGTATAACCTGGGCATCTCCTGTATATAATTATATATGTACAGCTGGTATAACCTGGACATCTCCTGTATATAATTATATATGTACAGCCGGTATAACCTGGGCATCTCCTGTATATAATTATATATGTACAGCTGGTATAACCTGGACATCTCCTGTATATAATTATATATGTACAGCCGGTATAACCTGGGCATCTCCTGTATATAATTATATATGTACAGCTGGTATAACCTGGGCATCTCCTGTATGTAATTATATATGTACAGCTGGTATAACCTGGACATCTCCTGTATATAATTATATATGTACAGCTGGTATAACCTGGACATCTCCTGTATATAATTATACATGTACAGCTGGAATAACCTGGGCATCTCCTGTATATAATTATATGTGTACAGCTGGTATAACCTGGACATCTCCTGTATATAATTATATATGTACAGCTTCTATAACCTGGGCATCTCCTGTATATATTTATATATGTACAGCTTCTATAACCTGGGCATCTCCTGTATATAATTATATATGTACAGCTGGTATAACCTGGACATCTCCTGTATATAATTATACGTGTACAGCTGGAATAACCTGGGCATCTCCTGTATATAATTATATGTGTACAGCTGGTATAACCTGGACATCTCCTGTATATAATTATATATGTACAGCTTCTATAACCTGGGCATCTCCTGTATATATTTATATATGTACAGCTTCTATAACCTGGGCATCTCCTGTATATAATTATATATGTACAGCTGGTATAACCTGGGCATCTCCTGTATATAATTATATATGTACAGCTGGTATAACCTGGGCATCTCCTGTATATAATTATATATGTACAGCTGGTATAACCTGGGCATCTCCTGTATATAATTATATATGTACAATTGGTATAACCTGGGTATCTCCTTATATAATTATATATGTACAGCTGGTATAACCTGGGCATCTCCTGTATATAATTATATATGTACAGCTGGTGTAACCTGGGCATCTCCTGTATATAATTATATATGTACAGCTGGTATAACCTGGGCATCTCCTGTATATAATTATATATGTACAGTTGGTATAACCTGGGCATCTCCTGTATATAATTATATATGTACAGCTGGTATAACCTGGGCATCTCCTGTATATAATTATATATGTACAGCTGGTATAACCTGGGCATCTCCTGTATATAATTATATATGTACAGTTGGTATAACCTGGGTATCTCCTTATATAATTATATATGTACAGCTGGTATAACCTGGGCATCTCCTGTATATAATTATATATGTACAGCTGGTGTAACCTGGGCATCTCCTGTGTATAATTATATATGTA
This sequence comes from Phyllobates terribilis, assembly GCF_046119375.1. NCBI lineage: Eukaryota > Metazoa > Chordata > Amphibia > Anura > Dendrobatidae > Phyllobates > Phyllobates terribilis. The sequence continues at coordinate 8,219,840 of NW_027362785.1, forward strand.
CAGCTGGTGTAACCTGGGCCTCTCCTGTGTATAATTATATATGTACAGCTGGTATAACCTGGACATCTCCTGTATATAATTATATATGTACAGCCGGTATAACCTGGGCATCTCCTGTATATAATTATATATGTACAGCCGGTATAACCTGGGCATCTCCTGTATATAATTATAGATGTACAGCCGGTATAACCTGGGCATCTCCTGTATATAATTATATATGTACAGCCGGTATAACCTGGACATCTCCTGTGTATAATTATGTATGTACAGCTGGTATAACCTGGACATCTCCTGTATATAATTATATATGTACAGCTGGTATAACCTGGGCATCTCCTGTATATAATTATATATGTACAGCCGGTATAACCTGGGCATCTCCTGTATATAATTATATATGTACAGCCGGTATAACCTGGGCATCTCCTGTGTATAATTATGTATGTACAGCTGGTATAACCTGGACATCTCCTGTATATAATTATATATGTACAGCTGGTATAACCTGGGCATCTCCTGTATATAATTATATATGTACAGCTGGTATAACCTGAGCATCTCCTGTATATAATTATATATGTACAGCCGGTATAACCTGGGCATCTCCTGTATATAATTATATATGTACAGCTGGAATAACCTGGACATCTCCTGTATATAATTATATATGTACAGCCGGTATAACCTGGGCATCTCCTGTATATAATTATATATGTACAGCTGGTATAACCTGGACATCTCCTGTATATAATTATATATGTACAGCCGGTATAACCTGGGCATCTCCTGTATATAATTATATATGTACAGCCGGTATAACCTGGACATCTCCTGTATATAATTATATATGTACAGCCGGTATAACCTGGACATCTCCTGTATATAATTATATATGTACAGCTGGTATAACCTGGACATCTCCTGTATATAATTATATATGTACAGCTGGTATAACCTGGGCATCTCCTGTATATAATTATATATATACAGCCGGTATAACCTGGGCATCTCCTGTATATAATTATATATGTACAGCTGGTATAACCTGGGCATCTCCTGTATATAATTATATATGTACAGCCGGTATAACCTAGGTATCTCCTGTATATAATTATATGTGTACAGCTGGTATAACCTGGGCATCTCCTGTATATAATTATATATGTACAGCCGGTATAACCCGGACATCTCCTGTATATAATTATATATGTACAGCTGGTATAACCTGGGTATCTCCGGTATATAATTATATATGTGCAGCTGGTATAACCTGGACATCTCCTGTATATAATTATATATGTACAGCTGGTATAACCTGGGCATCTCCTGTATATAATTATATATGTACAGCTGGTATAACCTGGGCATCTCCTGTATATAATTATATGTGTACAGCTGGTATAACCTGGACATCTCCTGTATATAATTATATATGTACAGCTGGAATAACCTGGGCATCTCCTGTATATAATTATATATGTACAGCTGGTATAACCTGGGCATCTCCTGTATATAATTATATATGTACAGCTGGTATAACCTGGGTATCTCCTGTATATAATTATATATGTACAGCTGGTATAACCTGGGCATCTCCTGTATATAATTAGATATGTACAGCTGGTATAACCTGGGCATCTCCTGTATATAATTATATATGTACAGCTGGTATAACCTGGGCATCTCCTGTATATAATTATATATGTACAGTTGGTATAACCTGGGTATCTCCTTATATAATTATATATGTACAGCTGGTGTAACCTGGGCATCTCCTGTATATAATTATATATGTACAGCTGGTGTAACCTGGGCATCTCCTGTATATAATTATATATGTACAGTTGGTATAACCTGGGTATCTCCTTATATAATTATATATGTACAGCTGGTATAACCTGGGCATCTCCTGTATATAATTATATATGTACAGCTGGTATAACCTGGGCATCTCCTGTATATAATTATATATGTACAGCTGGTATAACCTGGGCATCTCCTGTATATAATTATATATGTACAGTTGGTATAACCTGGGTATCTCCTTATATAATTATATATGTACAGCTGGTATAACCTGGGCATCTCCTGTATATAATTATATATGTACAGCTGGTGTAACCTGGGCATCTCCTGTGTATAATTATATATGTACAGCTGGTATAACCTGGGCCTCTCCTGTGTATAATTATATATGTACAGCTGGTATAACCTGGACATCTCCTGTATATAATTATATATGTACAGCCGGTATAACCTGGGCATCTCCTGTATATAATTATATATGTACAGCTGGTATAACCTGGACATCTCCTGTATATAATTATATATGTACAGCTGGTATAACCTGGGCATCTCCTGTGTATAATTATATATGTACAGCTGGTATAACCTGGACATCTCCTGTATATAATTATATATGTACAGCTGGTATAACCTGGACATCTCCTGTATATAATTATATATGTACAGCTGGTATAACCTGGGCATCTCCTGTATATAATTATATATGTACAGCTGGTATAACCTGGGCATCTCCTGTATATAATTATATATGTACAGCCGGTATAACCTGGGCATCTTCTGTATATAATTATATATGTACAGCCGGTATAACCTGGACATCTCCTGTATATAATTATACATGTACAGCTGGTATAACCTGGGTATCTCCTGTATATAATTATATATGTACAGCCGGTATAACCTGGGCATCTCCTGTATATAATTATATATGTACAGCCGGTATAACCTGGACATCTCCTGTATATAATTATATATGTACAGCCGGTATAACCTGGACATCTCCTGTATATAATTATATATGTACAGCTGGTATAACCTGGGCATCTCCTGTATATAATTATATATGTACAGCTGGAATAACCTGGGCATCTCCTGTATATAATTATATATGTACAGCCGGTATAACCTGGGTATCTCCTGTATATAATTATATATATACAGCCGGTATAATCTGGGTATCTCCTGTATATAATTATATATGTACAGCCGGTATAACCTGGCCATCTCCGGTATATAATTATATATGTACAGCTGGTATAACCTGGGCATCTCCTGTATATAATTATATATGTACAGCTGGTATAACCTGGACATCTCCTGTATATAATTATATATGTACAGCTGGTATAACCTGGGCATCTCCTGTATATAATTATATATGTACAGCTGGTATAACCTGGGCATCTCCTGTATATAATTATATATGTACAGCTGGTATAACCTGGGTATCTCCTGTATATAATTATATATGTACAGCTGCTATAACCTGGACATCTCCTGTATATAATTATATATGTACAGCTGCTATAACCTGGGTATCTTCCTATTATGCCCCTATACTATGCTTTGTACACCTGTACTGATTGCTGTTCTGCTGCGGCTTTGTAGAACAGTCCATTAACCTTGTGATGGTGTCACTTCTCGTCTCTCCTTTGTGCCGGGGTCTTATCAGCGTCGTCCATGTGCCGGGGTCTCCCCCCGGGACGCCGCCTCCATTATCTTCCCCTCGCTGCGCATTTATTATTGGCAGGTGCAGTGACAGCGCTGTGTCCCGGCTGTCAATAGTGATCGTTGCACAGACGTGTGAGCGGTGCAGCATGGAGGATGGGAAATAGTGTGTTCTCCATCATAATACTGCCATATAGTGTCCAAGTACCTCAAACACACCCAGTGATGGCAGGTCCGGGGAGTTGTGTGGACGCGGTATGGCAGTATTATTTGTGCATCTTGTAACGATATTCCTTAAGAGAATGGGCCAATAATACTTCCCTAATGTATTACGTGGCCTCTATCGCAGTGGTGTACGGTATTGTGGTATTACAGACTGCATGCTAGTATCTGAGCATGGTATAGTATGTGTATGTACACTAAAGCCGCCGCGCACTGTGTGGTGGCATTACTTGTACTGTGGCTCACGTTTTGTGCTGTTGTAGACCCTATATGACAGTATTATAGTAGTTATATTCCTGTATATAGGGGCAGTATTATAGTAGTTATATTCTTGTACATAGGTGACAGTATTATAGTAGTTATATTCTTATACATAGGAGCAGTATTATAGTAGTTATATTCTTGTACATAGGTGGCAGTATTATAGTAGTTATATTCTTGTACATAGGAGCAGTATTATAGGAGTTATATTCTTGTACATAGGGGGCAGTATTATAGTAGTTATATTCTTGTATATAGGAGCAGTATTATAGTAGCTATATTCCTGTATATAGGAGCAGTATTATATTAGTTATATTCTTGCACATAGGAGCAGTATTATAGTAGTTATATTCTTGCACATAGGAGCAGTATTATAGTAGATATATTCTTGTACATAGGTGCAGTATTATAGTAGCTATATTCCTGTA